>NC_049207.1:17164945-17427445 GCF_013347855.1 Anguilla anguilla | reverse complement strand
AGCTCTGCTCAACCAGAGCAGACTGTCCTCAACCTCACTCTGCCTCACTGCTCCCTGCCCCTCACACAGGAAGTAGCGATTACCCATATTTCCCTGCTGTACCAGCAGATCACCCATCTAACAACCTTTTCTCAATATCCTACTGTAGGAGAATACGTACTGAGCCCTGGAAACATTAAACGCCATGTATATGTTTGCATAATTATTGCAATGAGGTTCACTGACAGGCTGAACTCTCAAAAAATTCTAAATATTGGTCCAGGGTATATATACCTAGAGCAATGACTGCTTTACATCTCCCTTTTATATAATGAAGTCTTCAGATCCAGTACAGCTGAAGACAGTACACATAATACATGTATGTGTGAATATAGTGATTTTTTATGTAATACATTGACACAGGTGGTCAAAGAGAACTGTCTCTTTAAAACTAGTATGTCGCCTCTCATCTTTACCCAAGATATCATAGTGTAGTGTTTTTTCCACTGTAAACTGAACTCATAAATGCGTAATAATTTTCCACAGGAGGCCACAGGCATTTTCATAAATGTGGTCTGTGATGCTTTTATCTTAGTCAGTGTAAATGATAGCGGTTTAGTGTCCCCTGGCCATAGTGAATTACGCAAATTTAATCGAATATCGGTCACCGCTAGATAAGCCCAAGGCTGTCTCTCCATCTGTTTAATTCTCGCAAAGGACAAGATTGGCTTTGAAAGTCAGGGTTCTTGGGCACAGTGTTGTTATAAAGAGACAGACTCTTTCTTTTTTTTTTACAATAAGCCATCCCAAACCCTGGTGATATAGTGTGCGAAACAAGTTAACAGTCATAAGCGCTTTCGCATTTAATGATGCCTGTCTAACTTGCCTTTCTACCCCTCCTTCACCTACCCCCCTCCATCCTGTATAGGGGTACTTTAGTGATCCTTGGAATGTATTTGACTTCCTCATCGTAATTGGCAGCATAATAGACGTCATTCTGAGTGAAATCAATGTGAGTATGCCGCTGTATCTCCAAGCATACACTCTGTCCCTCTCCCGCTCTCTGTCTCTCTCCCTGTCTGTCCTTTTTGTGTACTCTGTTTGTGTTTCGGTCTGGCTCCATGCTTTTCCACGACTATATTCTGTACCTATTTCTTTTCTTCTTCTTCTTCTCACCCGGAGTTGGTGCTTTCTTTACAGTCACTCATGTATTTCAGCTCCGCCCCCTCATCAAAGGTGGCCATTTCCCCGTCAGGTCACCATCGTTTTTGGTGAAAAGGGTGCTTTCTCGTTCTTCGTCAGTGAGGGAACGACATATCGGAATGTGGGTAGAGGGTTTGGAAGGTAGGACCAACAGAGGCTGAGTGCTGCAGAGAGAGAAAGAGAGAGAGCAAATGTTATATTTTTCAAGGCTGCATCTTGCTTTGAGGTTTCACTGCCACTAACACACTCTGACTAACCAATGAGCCTCGGCTTGGACAGTTTTCCAGCTGTTTTTGGTTTTCGTTTTATTTCGTTGTTTTTTGTGATTTTGTTGTTGTTGCTGTTGTAGTTTCCGCTGATGGGCATGACTGATCGTCGTTCCTCTTGCTCTGTTTTTGGATATTGGTTTTTCCCTCACTTTCTTTTTTCATTTTACGACTACCGTTTAATTTGACAATTTCCCCCCTAATTATGATTAAAAAAAAGCTTTCATGTATAACTTTTCTTTCTTATTTTTCTCTTCTCTCCTTTTTTTTGTTTTTGTTTTGTATTTATTTCTGTTGTGTGTGGTGTGTGTGTGTGTTTTATTTTTGTGTTTTTATTTTACCCTATGCAGCATTATTTTGTTGATGCATGGAATACGTTCGATGCCTTAATAGTCGTGGGTAGTGTTGTTGATATAGCGATCACTGAGGTTAACGTAAGTAGCTCACCTCCTCGTGAACCTGCCTGCTCCTCACTGCGTCTGAGTATCCCTAGGATCTCTACCGTTGTTTTGTCACTGCTCCCAGTCCCTTTATTTTTCCCTATTTTATGTCAGTTTTCTTTGATATTATGGGGAGCCTCCTTGCCCCAAAGCATGAAGGAAACTGTATAGCAAGAACCTAAGGGTCATATATCCAGGCATTTTCACTAATGGACCAGAATGCCTCTCTGGTTTTAGTCGTTTCATTTTAGTTTCAAAACATGTTTTGTTTCACTCGTTTTGTTTGTATTTGTAGGACTACATTTTGATAATGACGGGACACTCATTGGATCCATATATTCAGTCTGTCTGTTTTATTCTTTTTTAATGAAAACCCTTTACAATTCAGTTCCTATCACCAGAGGAATCGAATGAGTCCCATCTAATCTGAAGCACGTGTTATTCATACTAAAATATACTAAAAAACATTTGTTCATGTTATTTCAGCTGTAAATGTATTTTTTATTATGATTTATTTGAGGCATATTTGCACAGTGCAATCCAAGTAATATATTACAGTAAATCTCAATTGCACACTGGGTCCTTTCATAAACCTATTACCTCTGTGGCAGCATAGCAGCCATTCCCTTCAAAGCTGAGAAAAGCACGCATATAACAACGTAACAAATCTAAAATGACAAGCGCGTCCTTTAAATTAAATTTCTGCTAGGTTATTGTCTTACCAAGTAATGTGGTCTCGGTCTAATGTAAATTTAATTTATGTGTATGTACAGTCCATCTTGATGAATCTGAGCTTTTTTAACATTGTGTGTTAGCTTTTGTGTACAACTATGAATATGGATTGATAAAGGAAGAATAGTCATTCTTGCCTGCAATTTCATATTTCATTTGTATTTGACCTAAAGACTGTTTGTCATAGTAATAATGATAGGCCTCTGAGCCAATGAAGAGTGCTGCTGTGTTTATTTACTGAACCATCCCATAGCCCCTATGAGCTCTAAATTCTCTACATTAGCAAATAAATGTCAACTTTGTACATCACTCTGAGTACGCTAATGACGACAATAGTTCACGATCAGATTTGGAAGGAGTGCTTTCTTCTCATTGAAAATGGCAGCTATCTGACTTCCTCTTGTTGACCACAGGCTTTATGAATGACCAATTCCATTTCAGTGTGTTAAATTGGGTGCATTTTCAGTGTTGGGCCAGGAATATATACCTTTCTCTGCTATACAGTTCACCAATTCTGCACTAACAGTGGTTTGGGTTTGTGTTTGGGTTAGAGTTTTTTCTTGAGTATTTTCTGTTTTCATTTTTGAGTAGATGGTTTTGTTTTTTTATCTAGGCATGATCTTTATTAAGTCCTTTAATGTTTTTTTTAATTAACATATTTACAGCCCCTTATATTTGAGTTGACCTTTTAAGAAACCCTCTGCACTTCCCCACTACAATAACAACATTAACACTAGCGTAAACTGAAACCGATTTAAAAAGCCTTGACTGTAGAATTCGCGCCCTGCCCATTTTTAAACAAAAAGAAGTGGGTGTGTATATTGTCGTTTTACCTGCTCTCGTTCAGTTAAGTGTCCAGAGCTTTGCTCCTCTGTCTCTGCCCACATATCAGTAAAAGCCCCACCCCACTCTCAAACTGGCCAGCAGATGCTTCTTAAAAACTGTTTTCATGATCCGTTGGAAGGTGAAAAGAAGCGTATGTCAGCTCTGCTGTCTTGCTGATGATGTCATACTGCATTTTCCTTGAATGCTATTTCATTTCTGTTTGATCTGATCTCAGTGCACTGCTCTTTTTATGAATGTTTTCTCTCTTTTTTTTTGTCTCATTGAATGTGGTGCTCTTGTCCACCCAAATGCACACTAGTTAACCCAGGTCTCTAATGAGATGTGAATATGCTACTCACACCCGCTGTGTACAGAGTAACACACTGTGATAAAGGCTCACTTTCTGTCTTTCAATATCCACGGCTAAAACCTAGCCCCATTATCACAACCAGTAAAAATAGCTTATCAACTCATTTTATGTAACCAAGGTAAGTTTGGATCTGAGGGGCTCGAGCAAATGATGTACAGTAAGGGTAATACATTGCCCTGCACATAGGAACAAAAGATTCATCATTTTATAGATTTAATTTCAAGTATTTAAAAATGCGTATCATGTAACAATATAGCAAATAGCAAATGACTAATTAGAAAAGCTAATTATCATCTGCATCAAGCATCATCGTAAATTTATAAATTCAACCACAGAAATTTAAAGTTGTATCCTGACGGAGGCATGGGTTACCTAGTGAACTACAGTTGTATTATCATTTGGGAAATGTGAGATTAAGAACCGTAACAATGTTCCAATGAATTTTTATTGTTTCCATTTATGTAAATGTGTCTCAGCCACATTTAGCAGTCATGTTTTATTCACAATTGAGAGCTCACGGTTGCACAGTTGGACATGGTCACCATGGTTACTCCCTCACAATTAGCACACATGATCTGATCCCAGCTCTTTTGCTCATGCTGGTGTAACTCACATATCCACTGCAGTTCTAGCACACCGCAGTCAATGGTTAAAAGTTCAAAAAAGATCCTGTTAGGATCATTAAGTTAATTGTGGCAGTGCTTGCCTCGTTGCACATGATACTGCATTAACCAAACAGATTGCTGTCACAAATCATGTGCTGTTAAGGCACTGCAGTGGGCTTGGACCTAAAGTTAAATGAAAAGTTAGCTCCCTTTAGCATGTGAATGAATACTATTGCCCCACTGCACGTATTGGCTCAGTCCCATCACAGTTATGTGCACAAATATATGCACATGCACATATGCACACACACCCCCCCCACACACACACACACACTTATATCCACGCACATACACTTTTGTTCTTCCACTTTAGATTTGTAAACACTTAACCGTCGATGCATATGCATTTGAAATATGGCCATTTTATGTTTCACCGTTTTTGTCCTTGTCACCTGTAGTGAGTAACGCTTTACCCACAAGTACTGTACGCACTCAGCTAAAACGCACTCTCCCCTCAAATGAACTTCCCCAGTGCAATCCCCCTCCCACACACCACTCGGAAGGGCAGGCCAGCAGTGCATTACGACCGGGAGCAAGCCCTTTGTCAAAGTGGAACCATTCCAAACACAACAGGTCTGCCATTACAGGGCAGTATTTTACCTAATATAAGCTTGTCTCCTTCAGAGGTAGGTGCTAAATGGAAGCATTTAACGTCAGGTGCTCAAGTGCATTCAAGGTCAGGTTCTTTCACCAGTTTTCGTCTGTGGGTTTTCATCTCATGAAGTGAGTGAGGTGTGTGAGTCACTCTGGTGCAAAGCCTCTGACGAAAGAACACCGTCGCCTCGTCCCACCGCGTTGAATCAGACCGCCCTGTTTTGCATTGAAATACAGATGCAGATGATCTCACCCGCTGTGCGCTGTAGTCCTGCTCCACCTGGCTACTGTACTGGGAATAATCCCACCTTAGTACACTGTGCCCCTGCTGCAAGTATCTGCTGTACAGAGAATGATCTGCCGTTTGTACAGTACAGTGCAGTTGCTCAGTGTGTAGCAGTTGTACAGGGAGGGATATGATCCCAGTACAGTGCGGTCCCTTTGTTTAAGGCAGTTGCGCAGGGGAAGATCTGACCTCGGTACGGTGCAGTGAGAAGGGCAGTGGATGGATTCCCTTGCAGGGATCATGCAAGCACTTCTCCTGCACCACCCCACTCAAAGGTCCTGGCAGAAAGACAGAGATGGCTATAGTGGCGCCCCTATCCCATAATCGCCCACTGCCCTTCTGGCCCCCACTCTCATTTTGTTGCAATCAAGCTCTTGGAAAGCTTGGAAGTCCCACCCTACTCCACACATATGCAGACTCATTTCAACCCTCTACACACCAGTTACAATGTTATTGTATTGATCTGTATCTGTAAAATGCAATTACTTCAAAAACACGTAGGTGTCATTGTTTTCGGTTTTTGCTCTGACTGAAGTCAGTTAAGCTCTTATACAGATAGCTCAGCATTCAGGTAGATATCTTAATTGGTTGTTTTCAAAGAAAAATTCAGTTGGAACATAAATACACACACATACACACAAAGCTGTAATGATGTTAGCCCCCCCAACCCCCCACCCCCCACGCCCCAATTTCAGAAAGTATGACACTTCACACTACCCTTCTAAAGACTGTCCTGAATTGAGGAAATAAGAAAAAGAGAACCGCTAAAAACAAACATAACTCAGGCACACACACACAGCTACACACCCATGCCAGCTCCAGGCTCATTCCATACTGCCCATTACATCCGCCAAACATGGCCGCCATCTCTATCAAAGGGCTGCTTGGCTAGCCCCAAACTCTCCCCGTTCAGCTCGGGAGGTTTGCGCTACTATAGCTTTGATTTGTCTGCCTTTCTTTAAAGCCAGCTGACTCCACCTCGTCTTCCCAGTCCCCCATGGTAAGACCAATGGTACGGACCAACGGTAACCTTCACCTGCTCCACCACCCCCCCCCCCCCCCACCCCCCGCCCCCATCCCTCCCGTGTTCGCTGTTACCACTGCCTCATTGCCACCAGCAGCACCTGGTTGAGCATCAAGCATGCTGCCTGTGCCAAGAAAAACACCCATACTGTGACATACCGTGACATATTAGGAAATAAGCTCAACCCTCTGTGCCAACCCCCTCTCATTCGCTGTTGTGTGTCTGTGTCCCCCCCCCATCATCAACCCTCCTCCCTCTGACCACACCCTCTCATTACCTACGCTCCCCGCCCTCTCAGTGTTGTCTTTTAGGTGGTCTGTTATTTGTGCAATTGTGCCATGATCATACCTCCTTACCCCCCCCCCCCCCCCCCCTCTAGTTTTATCGCCTTTCACCAGAGAAGCAGGCGCCCTGAACCAGTGGCTCTAAGAAATAAAAGATGACCATTAGATTGACGCATTATCATTCAATTTTGTCTATTGATCAAATAGGCAATGTGTCCATAGTTTCTATGTGGGTCTGTGTCTTGCACTGTTATGTCTTTATTTAGGGGCAAAATTGCCCTAAGTCATATCTGTATTGGCAAATCGCCCACAAAATCAGTTTTGTTGCGTTACTCAAGTGTCCTTTTTGAATTGACACTTGTACATGTCATGTCACTGTTCATATTAATGCTACTAGCTTTTCCAACCTGTGAAATGGTTATATCAAATTATATGGTTGTGATGAATTTTATAATGTAATGATTCACCTGACAAAGTACAACCTGGCTGGCAGATTGCACTTAAAAGAAAACAATGCAGTAAATCAATTTGTCATTGTTTTTTTCATAAAGCCACTAAGAAATTATTGTATTTGCCCTGCTCTCCCCTGAGTTCAAATCATCGGCTGTTTAGTGGGATTTGATGAGATGTAATATTACTTTCACCTCTCATTAACTCAGTGTGTGTGTGTGTGTGTGTGTGTGTGTGCGCATGCATGTGTGTGTGTGTGTCTGTGTGTTTGCGTGTACGTACGTGCTTGATTTGTATGCTTGTGTGTGTGCGTATATGTGCACACGTGTTGTGCGTGTGTGTGTTTGCATGTGTACTTGCATTTGTATGCTTGCGTGTGTGTGCGTGTGTGTGCATACGTGTGCGTACTTGCTTGTGTGTGACCAAACAAAAGGGACTCCAAAACACTGAAGATAATTCCAGGATCTCCATCACCTTCTTCCGGCTATTCCGAGTGATGAGGCTGGTGAAGCTCCTGTCCCGGGGGGAAGGCATCCGAACCCTGCTCTGGACCTTCATCAAGTCCTTTCAGGTGAGGAGAGACTCAATGTGCTCCCAGTGTTAGAGGGTGGGCTGTGGCCAGTATCTGTCTAAGCTAACAGTCGTGTCAGCACTCAACACAAATCCATTAAATCAATGGAACCTATAGTGAATATTGCTTCATTAACAAAAAACTTCTAAACAGTTATGTGTCATGTGGAGTACTGGTGCTTCAGGACTGAGGATGGTGGAGACAAATAATATGAGTTATTCTCCAAAATGGAAAAAAACTATTTCAAAAAGGTTGTTCTTCAAATAAGTTTGACCATTTAGTTCACTTTATATTTCAGCTTCAGATCATGAACATCATTTCTGTAGACTATTGAACCATGTCATGTTACTATTCTCATGATGCCTTTTGATTGGTTCATAACAGGATGGACTTAAACACATTTTTTGGATAAACTGACATTGAAAATGAAACCTTGCGTCCTTTTAGGTTTTCAAACTCTCATAATCTCTCTCTCATTACAGGCATTGCCCTATGTAGCCCTGCTCATTGTGATGTTGTTCTTTATCTACGCTGTTATTGGAATGCAAGTAAGTGGTCACATGATCTCCTGGCTCACGCTCACTATCAAGAGCTGGTCTCTGTGTCTGGCCCGAATGAACCATGATTCTGGCTTCATTATGTTCTCGCAATACACAATATACACATAATATGACATAGATTAGGATAAATCAGCCTTACACATTCCCTGTATTATTGTATTCCAGTAGTTGGTGTTTTCCCCCTACCCACATTCAGTGATGATAAGGATTCAGTATACCTGTCTTGCCTTAATTTGGTTCTGCATCACAAAAACAAGAAGCAAAACTGCACTATAATTGCTTGGGGGCTTTCCTGTTTTATGATGTTATTATGACAGAACGTATGTGGAAGTGCCGCTGTTCACCTTGACCATCCTGTGATATTCGTTATTAAGTGTTAGCCAGTGAGGTGGACCAGAATCTCACCCACTTGTTTCCCATGATACTGCTATGTTGTCATGTCTCTGTGTATCGCCTGCCCACAGATGTTTGGTAAGATTGCCCTGAGGGACGGCACTCAGATCAATCGGAACAACAACTTCCAGACGTTTCCTCAGGCCGTGCTCCTGCTTTTCAGGTGAGTTCTCATCTGCTACCTGAGAGAACTGCGTTAGCCTGTTGTAGAAAACTTTCTTGCTTAATTTTGATCTTTTGCTGCTTGTTTGTCTTAAAAAGTGTTCAAACAAGATGTTGGGACTTTGCTGAAAGAAAAAGGGCATTGGACAATTGACAAGTTTCCTGGAAACACTACTGTGTTGCTCTTTGCTCCTTCGTTACACACTTACACATGAATATACAGTGGAGTTTGGAGGCTGAAGTGTTTATGTTAACCGCGTCTGTGTGAGTCATTGCACGTTTCTGTGTATGAGATGTACTCCAGCGTGTACGTGAATCTCATGTAGTATCTGGAACGTTCTTCCTGCAGGTGTGCGACAGGAGAGGCATGGCAAGAGATCATGCTGGGCTGCACCCCCATGAAGCCGTGCGAGGAGGGGTCGGGGGTGGGCCACGTCAACGAGGACTGCGGCAGCCATTTTGCCATCATCTACTTTGTCAGCTTCTACATGCTCTGTGCCTTCCTGGTGAGACCGTCAGCACCCTCTGTCTCCATTATGTACTTCTATCACTGTGCTGTACATGCTCCTGAGCAAAGCAAGGCAGTGACTCCGGGCGACCTGGACTTTGAGTGATGGAGTAGGAAATCTGTTTGGGAGGAGTGAACGAGCAAGTGAAAATGGGATATTGACCAGCCCCTGCTGGCTCGCTCACACTGTCTTGCCGTCTGCAGATCATCAACTTGTTTGTCGCTGTCATCATGGACAACTTTGACTACCTGACGCGAGACTGGTCGATACTGGGGCCTCACCACCTTGATGAGTTCAAAAGAATCTGGGCGGAGTATGACCCAGAGGCCAAGTGAGTCATACTGTGGCCTCGAATACACGTAAAAGCTTTTTGGATGTTTCGTGCTTTATTGGATGATCTCGGTATGCAGCAGTAATTTCGGAGCAGCGTTGATGTATTTCGGCAAAATTACCATTATGTTGCGAAAGCATTACGCATGAACTGGACCTGTCATTTGACAAAGCCTGTCTGGCCCGTCTGCCCACAGGGGGAGGATTAAGCATCTGGACGTGGTGACGCTGCTTCGCAGAATACAGCCACCCCTGGGTTTCGGGAAGCTGTGCCCCCATCGAGTGGCCTGCAAGGTGAGTCCCCCCCCCTCCCCCGCGGCACACTGCTCACAGCGAAACCAGCGCAAGCTCCCCTGCCTGCCCGCATGGGGTGGCGTGGCGGCGCAGCAGTTAGCACTGCTGCCATACGAGAAGGAGGTTCTGGACTCGCATCCCTGCCAGCCAGGTCCTCTCTGTATGGGGTTTGCATGTAGTCCCCGTGATTGTGTGGATGCCCTCCTGCTGTTGCCCTTGACCAAACCACTGGCCTCAGAACTGCAATAACTAGGATGGGTCAAGCGCAGAGTAAGAATTACCCCACAGGGTTCAATAAAGTTAAGTATCTTATCTAGCATGGAAGGCAATGTGGACCAACAATGTGGATTTTGTGAAAGATAGATAGCTAACAATATAATGAGTCTCAATTACTCAATTAAGGAAAAAGAAGAGAAACTGAAGATGCTGCTAATAGGAAAAGCGAGTGTTCAGTGGTGTGTGTGTGTGTGTGTGTGTGTGTCTTTACGTGCTTTTCTCCCTGCACAGCGGCTGGTGTCCATGAACATGCCTCTGAACAGTGACGGCACCGTCATGTTTAATGCCACCCTGTTTGCTCTGGTGCGGACCGCACTGCGCATCAAGACAGAAGGTAAAAAAGCCATTTCTATTTTAGTGTTATGGCTTTAGTCCCTATAGTGCATCCTACACCAGACAGAACTTAACGATTCTAAAAACCACACAAAGAGACCCCAAAGATTAATGGTATGTTTAGCTTATTACGAAGATTGCATATCATTTTATTGATTTCAGTTTGTGGTGAAATGCTGCAATTCAGTCAGTATTACCTTCATTTTTTTCTTGGCAGAAGCAATTTTCATTGCTTACCATCTGGGAGTCAGACCTCCTAGCCTTTGCTTACAAACCAATCTTAACCACCTCAGCATAACCCAATGTTATTGTGTGCTGGTTTGTTTTGGTTTTTTTGTTGTTGCCTGAGGTAACCTACAGTTCCTATGCTGTATTGTGTGTGTGTGGTGTGTCCATTTGTGCATGTTTTCATGCACATGTGTGCCTGTGTGTGTGTTTTTACCTATGCAGGTAACTTGGAGCAGGCAAATGAGGAACTTCGGGCAATTGTTAAGAAGATTTGGAAGAGAACCAGTATGAAGCTACTAGACCAGGTTGTGCCACCTGCAGGAGGTCAGTGCAGTGAGGGTATCTCTCCTCTCTGAAGTATCTCTTGACCTACCCACTGAGTTACACTCAGTGTAACTAACACAGACCTTTAGCTGTGGTTTGATCTGTGCTTTTTGCATTTGTTTTTGCTTTCTTGTGTTTTTTATTCACTAAAATAAGTGATATTTCATGTTTCACAGATGACGAGGTGACCGTTGGGAAGTTCTACGCCACCTTCCTTATCCAAGAATATTTTCGGAAGTTCAAGAAGCGCAAAGAGCAGGGCCTGGTGGCTAAAGTCCCTCCAAAGACAGCTCTCTCACTACAGGTGGGTGAGAGGACGCACAACCCATCACTCTCTCTTCTGCCGGCATTATATGGTCGTTCACTCCTCTGTGACGTTTCACACCTAATTCCTATAGGAGAGCTTATACTAATTTCCCTTGTGTCATGTTATGTCGGTTGACCTGACTGACTTGCACTTGTTGGTTTGTGCGTGTGTGTCCGTGTGTTTGCCTCGGCAGGCGGGACTGCGGACGCTCCACGACATGGGGCCGGAGATCCGCAGGGCTATCTCAGGTGACCTGACCGTGGAAGAGGAGCTGGAGAAGGCCATGAAGGAGACTGTGTCGGCCGCTTCCGAAGATGATATCTTCAGGGTAAAGGTCTGCTACAGTAGGGCACCCCCCACCCCCACCCCCCCCCCCAGCCTCTGCACACGGTTGCTGCCCTCATCGCTTCTGCTGTGGTCCTGCCCATGCAACGCCTGACTACAGGGACTCCATCTGCTCTCCACCAATTGTACCGGCTGGACTCAGATGGCTGCTTTCCCATTGGCTGGAGCATTCCTTGTAGGAAACAAAATTTGGCGTTACAAACTGGAAGAGGAAGAATAAAACGGGGAAAAAATATTTTAAAGAAGAATGTTGCCTATTACACAGCTTAATTTTCACACCTCATGAGAGCTGAAACATTGCAAAAGGTTCTCATCAATGGCTTGATTCATGAGCCACTTGTTCCCACCAAGGTTGGGGACAATTTCACTTCAATTCAATGCTCGATGGAAGTTCTTCAGTTGATGAAAAACATTATTTGTTGTACAAAATCTGTTTAGCAATAGTTTCAACTCAAGTCCTTAAAGGGTTTGCCATGGAAACAGTATCAACAGGTTTCAGTATCTGAAGCACGTTTTATATTTTTCTGTATCGACAGGTTTCATTTTCTCTCTTTTTTTTTCTCCGTGACAGCGGGCAGGTGGTCTCTTCGGCAACCACGTCAACTACTACCACCAGAGCGACGGGCGCGGCTCCTTCCCCCAGTCCTTCACCACCCAGCGGCCGCTCCACATCAGCAAGTCGGGCAGCCCCGGGGACGACGTGTCCCCGTCCCACGAGAAGCTGGTGGACTCCACCTTCACCCCCAGCAGCTACTCCTCGTCCGGCTCCAACGCCAACATCAACAACGCCAACAACACCGCCATCGGCCGCTTCCCCTGCCCCTCCATCAGCACCGTGGACGGGCACAGCGGTCCTCCCCTCACCCCTGTCCTGCTGCCCCGTGCCGCCTGGCACTTCCCCACCAAGAGGTGACTGGTGTCCTCATTGGGGGAGGGTATTGTCATTCTCCATACTCTCGCCGGCGACTAGATAACTGTGTTAATGGCGAACCCTCTTTCCGCAAAACTAGTTAACATGGTCCCCAAGCTCTCTTTCTGTCTGCGTGTCAAAAAAAGCAGTAACGTACTCGAGAGCGAAAACTTGTGTGAATACCATTTACACCATGGTCTTTCAGTGGTTTTGTAGAACTCTTTTGTGCGGTGAACCACACTTCTGCTGTAACACACAAGTGACGAGTCTCTCTGGGGAAAACTGGGTTTCCTCTGTCTTTTCTGTCCCAGGTCTGTTGTTTAATTGGTCAGCGCTTGCCCTGCTTATTTTGCAAAGAGAAAGTAAAAACACAGGTACTGTTAGGAGAGCTGGCATAATTACTGCGGGGAGCACAGTCGCTTAAATTGTTTGATGGCTTCTGTGGCTCGGAGTGCATTACCATAATGGAATCTATAAAACTGGCAAGAAGCCTGCATCTCATTAACGTCAGAGAAGCCGGTGTGCGGCGAGACTGTATGATCAGCTGGGAAGGGAGCAGACTGGCAGAGCTGGAATACTTTTCTCTACTTAAGTTTGTTCTGGACTGGCATTCCCTGTGCACTCAAGGTGGCCCTGGCCAAACCCAACAGTTCTCATGTTTGCCTCGTGGGTGCGGTGATTGGTCTTGGCTCCTCCGCAGATCCACTGCGATCAGAAAAGACAGCTCTGTCTGTGGCAAGGGCCCCTGTTCTAGTGGCTTGTATTTTGTGTGAGCTGTTGCTGTCTCTAGTTTTCCTGAAAAGATACATTTTCTCTTTCCAGTTCAGGGAGTCAGTTCTCAGCTGTAACGTACACCATTAGCCGCAGAGACTGTTAGTGATAAACAGGTCTCAGGGCCCCTATGACAAGGTGGGAGGGGCCTTCTCCCACCCCCACCCCCAAAACTCACCCCCCCCCCCCCAATCTGCCAGCTCCAACATCTCTTAATTAGGCAGGTGGTCCCATTTCGGTAATAGCCTCTCCTTTGTCTCTCTTCTGCGGCTGCTTCTGTGACCAGGACGCGTTACTATGAGACCCTGCTGCGGTATGTTCCCCCTCAGAGAGAGAGAGATAGAGACCTGCAGTGTGGTGGTAGCAGCGTCAGTATGGGGAGGGCTGGCCCCGCCCATACCAGGGTGGATCCACGCTGCTGCGTGCTACAGGCGCTTAGCTTCATATGCTCTCATACAGGGCTGAGGCCCTGGCTTTGGCTCCTTTTGGCTTCTTAGTGTTTGGCTCATATGCACAGGACAATAAGGAAGAACACAGAAGGAAGATGCCTATTTGAACTGTGTATCTGTTAAGGTGCTGTCCTGGTGCATAGACGGGCCCTGTGATCTGGTTCTGAATCAGGACTGTGCCAGTGCTGACTGTGGCTGGCAGCCCTGGAGGGCAGTACACAATTGGCTCTAGCTAAGTCCACCTTCTATGCTGCACATGAACTGTATTTCTTTGCCTCAGGTCTGTGCAAGCTGAACTTACGGACTGTAATGTCATGTTTCTGCAATGAGCACTGATAATATATGCACTATTGGACATTTAAAATTTGGGAGAAAAAGGGGGAAAAAATCCTAAAAATTCTATTTTTTGTTTTCTTTTAATACTATCAGTATGCACATAGTTTTATTAAACGGCAGCACCCGATCTGCAAAGTGACTGTTCAGCCCCTGTAGCACTGGCACAATCGACCCTGATCTTAGAAACTATGTGAGTGGCTTATTTTCAGAGTGCAACGTGGCAGAGCGCTTCTGATGCGATAGTGAGTAGTGTCAGTACTGGGAGCGTGGGCTGCTGCGAACCCCCATCTCACTCCTTTCTTTAACCCCCACCCACCCCCCTCACCCCCGCTAACGCTAGCACCGGTGGGTACGTTGCGCTGGCAGGCTGGCTGGCTGGCTTTCATTGGCTGTGCTTCCTTTCCTCTTCCAGCCCCTCTGCGGAGTTCGAGCGGGCCCCGCGGGGATGCTCCCGCCCCGCCCCGCTCCGAGCTGACCCGTCGCGTCTCTGATCTCGTTTGCAGCTCGGACTCGAGCGACAGCCGCCTGCCCATCATCCGCCGGGAGGAGGCGTCCACGGACGAGGCGTACGACGAGACGCTCGTGGACGAGAGGGACTTCCGCAGCGATCAGGGCATACTCTCCTCTGAAATGTACTGCAGCCGCCCCCCGCCTCCGCATTTCTGTCCCCCTCTCTCCTTTTCTGACCCCCTCCCTCTCTTTTTCCTTCTCTCCTTCTCTTTACCTCTACTTTCTGCTTCCAGTCTCGTCCTCTCTCCCAACATAATTCAATTTCAATCAAATGTGCGTTACTGCCAGGAAGCACTTATCTTGTCCCAGCAATAACAAGCAACAAATGGAATAGACCAATAGAGAAAAACAAATCTTTGCAATGAACAAGCCTCATTTTCTAATGCAATACACAAAACATACATACACACAGCATACATAGGAAATTTATGAGTACTGCACCATTCAGTAAATGTACATATAGTGTTTATATTATGTAACAAATTTTCTGCTGAAATGTGTGTGTGGGTATTGGGTACAGGCTTGTGTATCAGGATGAAGAGAGCAAACAGTTGGCCCCCATGGAGGAGGGTGATGACAGTGAAGAAAGGAGACCTTGGCAGTCCCCAAAAAGAGCCTTCCTGTGTCCCACAGCACTAGGTAAGGGCTAAGAGAGTGTGTGTGTGTGTGGGGGGGGGGGGTTGGTGTAACCATGGAAGCCATCCAGGCTAATATCTCTTAACCTTGGTACTGCACTAAAGATCTAATTTTCCAGTCCATGCAGAGTACACCTGGCTCGAGGATGGGGCAGACAGTAATTGTTTGTTTTCTTTTTATCAATTTGAGCCCAAAGTGTGCGTTCGCATACCTTACGGATTGTTTTTATTTCATCAGTATAATCGCTGTGCCATGTCTCGCCTAGTAAGTAGCCATTGACTGAATCACAAGTACAGTAGGTCAGTGTCAGCTTAATGCGCATTGATTGCTGCAGAAGTGGGCACTCAGACACAAGTGTTGCACATTAATCATAACAACGCCCAAGGAGGATACTTACACAACCTTTGAGTAATGATATGCTCTTCAGAGGGTCACCAAACGCTTTAATTATATCCGCTGCAATTTCCACTGTCTTCTACATTTTTTATCATTTGTGCGCTTATTTTCAAAATTATGGCTGGGAATTGAACTAACACGTCATTAGCTAATGTACTCCAAATTTCCCAATGCAGCGTCTATGGCTAAGTCCCTTCCTTCCTCTTCCTTCCTTCTTGTAACTGTGTTATATCAGATTTCAGTATTCAGCATATTTTTATGAACAGCATCCATAAAAATGTGTCTAAATTGTCTGCATTAAACGTTTTCATCTCTGGCACAAAGGCCGAAGGTCTTCCTTCCACTTGGAGTGTCTGAAGAGGCAGACGAGGACAGACGTCTCCCAGAAAACTGCACTACCGCTTCACCTGGTCCACCATCAGGTGAGGGAGCGGCAGTCAGTGTGTCTGAGCTATTTTCGCACAAAATGTGAGCAATGCGAAGCAAGATTTGACAACAGTGGTAAATTCTCTCAAATTCAAATTCAACATGCTTTACTGGCATGACAAGATATTTCTTATATTTCCAAAGCACAAACATATACAAAGGAAGACATTAACATAAATCAAACAGTGTACAAATGAGAAATATAGGCCTATCCTAATATGCTCACTGGTTGTCCCTCTGTTTGTGGCAAGCTGTTACATAGTTTGCTAGTCCAATGCATTTTCTGTGTTCCACTAATAAATAGCGTAGCTTTTGGTGGTCATTTTAGGTTTCAAATTCTGGACGTATTTTTACGAATTTTGGGTAACTCTTTTTCTCTCTCTCTCTCTCTCTCTCTCTCTCTCTCTCTCTCTCTGTCTCTCTCTCTCTCTCTCTCTCTCTCTCTCTCTCTCTCTCTCTCTCTCTCTCTCTCTCTCTCTCTCTCTCTCTCTCTCTGTCTCTCTCTCTCTCTCTCTCTCTCTCTCTCTCTCTCTCTCTGTCTCTCTCTCTCTCTCTCTCTCTCTCTCTGTCTCTCTCTCTCTCTCTCTCTCTCTCTCTCTCTCTCTCTCTCTCTCTCTCTCTCTCTCAGGCCCTGGCAGTGGCAGGGTTGAGTCCCCTCCTGAGGAGGAGTCACTCTCCGACGCTCTTCACGAGACTGTGCTCCACGCCGCCCGCCAGTCCGTGTGCCCGGGGCGGCCGGGCGTACCAGCGCGTGCCCACGTTCTGCCTGGAGGGCTCCGGCTCCTACGAGAAGCTCAACAGCAGCCTCCCGTCGGTCAACTGCGGCCCCTGGTACAGCGACAGCAACGGGAACAGCACGGGCCCCGCCCAGCGGCCCCCCAGGCCCGTTTCGCTCACCGTGCCCCCGGTGACCGGGCGGGACTCTCCCATGCTCTCCCACGGCAGCGCCGGCAGTCTGGTAGAGGCGGTGAGAGAACAAAATGCTTTTGCTTGTGCAGTTCAGTTCAGGTGTGCTTTACTGTAGCCCATGTCAATTCAGTTAAATTATATTTTATTATTGTTGAATTTTGTTCAGTTCCGTTGTGCTTTGTCGTAATTCAGTTCAGTTTAATTGTGCTTTATGGCTAAGAGCATACCAAGGCTGTACTTGTTGGCCTATTTCTGCCTTTCTGCTTGTCTTATATGTACACAGTTTCTAAACTTATGTCTTTTTGTACTTGACTATTGTGTCATCCATTAAAATATAAATCCTGTGTAAGTGCCCTCGGTGCTCTGGCTGTTTTTATGTTTTCATTGCTTGTTTTCTCCCATTTTTCCAGGTTTTGATATCTGAAGGCCTCGGTCGGTACGCGCAAGACCCGTCCTTCATCGAGGTGACTAAGCAGGAACTGGCGGACGCCTGCGACATGACCATCGAGGAAATGGAGAACGCCGCCGACAACATCCTCAATGGCAACACCCAGCCCAGCCCCAACGGCAACCTCCTGCCCTATATGCACTGCAGAGACCACGGCGAGCAGGAGTCGAGCCTCCCCGAGGGGCTCGCGGGGGCCGCCGGCGGGCAGGGGGAGGAGCTCATGGCCGGCGCTCAGCCGGGCCTGGAGGAGGAGGAGGAGGAGGAGGAGGAGGAGGAGGGGGAGGAGGGGGAGGAGGAAGAGGACAGGGTCTCTCTGTCAGGCCATCGGGATTGTGGGTTACTAGAAGACGACGACATGGATTGTGTCACTAGTTTGTAGGAACAGCAGCACAGAGGTCTCTCTCTCTTTCTCTTTATCTCTCTTTCCCCCCTTCTCTCTCTCTCTCTCTGTAGTTCTGCCGGAGGTGCGACGTTGAGATGTTGGCGGCCAATTGTTTTTAGCATTTTTATTTATTTATTTTAATTCAGCGTTTAATTGGTTGGTTTTTCTGTGAATTTGTGTGTGCGCGCATGTCTGTGAGCGTGCATATGTGTGCATGTGAGTGTGTGTGTGTATCTGGGCGTGTTTCAAAAGTGCCTCACAGATTTTATGCTCTTGAACGATGGTTTGGGGCAGAGATGGGAAAGCAAAAAAGAAAAAATTGGAGGAAGCAAAATGAATGTCTGTATTTGGCTTGTATATGTTTTTGTTCGGTTTATTTTAGTTTTTCGGATTTGTTGCTGGCCACCAGGAAGGATTATCTAGGGCAGGCTGAGCGCCCATGAGATTGTGCTGGTCAGTTTCCACCAGGTGTTCAGATGTCGGTGTGCCTCTTCACATAAGCTGCTGCCAGCGTTTTGCTGAAGAACAGGAAAACAACCTTTTCCTCTGCATCTTCTTCTTCTTCTTGTACTTCAGAGCTGCAGCACAATCAGCACCAAAAGGCTCTGTTGGCTGCTGGATGCCGGCACGGGAAAGGGGAAGCGCGAAGCAGGAGAGGCGAGAGAGGGCCGTGTTCTTTGGACCCTCCGTTTTAGGAAATGAAAGGCGCGAAAGACGTTGGACTGAACAGGGAGAAGCGCAAAATGAGGAGACGCTGTGAAGAGGGAGCAGAGGGGTGCTGGGATTCAGGATCTGTCTACCCTGATCTCTGTCCTCTTTCACCACGCTGTCCATCACGGCAGCCACTTCCTGTCTCGAACAGGAAGGAATAGGACTAAACTAAAGCTGGACCTAACAGGGACAGCACCATCTGCTGCCATATACCTCGACTTTTCATCCCATTCTCCTACATTTTGGTTGTTTTTTTGGGTTTTAGTTCTTTTTTTTTTTAGGTATTTTTTTGACCTGCATTTGACCCGTCCTGCATTTGGAGAGCAGGGGGTTGGGAAGAAGGGAGGTGGAGGTAAAGTTGGAAGTTGTGGAAGTCAATCTGAGCCCACAGCTAGAGACTCCTCCACCCGCAACCATCACCTGTTCAGTGAGGAAGTATCTGTCCAAACGGCCAAGTGGATGCAGGCAATCACACATGCGTCAATATCCAAAATTAGAGATTGTATATTTATACAGTGCAGTGTTGTGCAGAATTTAGAGACCAGCCTATGTTTTTCATTGTTTCATTTGTTTTAATTCCCAAAAGTTTTGGGTGTTGTCCCTAATCAGTTCTTGCTTGATTTATTTAGGAGATATTAAGAAGTTAAGTAATCAACCTGTGGCCACAGGGTTTAGTGTTGTATTAAAGTGGGAAACTTCTTTGTCAGTATACACCATTCAGATTGTATTTATTTATTTATTTTTTTCCCTGGAAAAAAAAGGTTGGAGTGTGTAAATTTTTCTTGCTGTTAAAAGACAGTAGAAGTAAAAGTTTAAGGCAGCTGAAGTCTGGTGTCTTTCCCACCAGGACCGAGATGGATACTTCCAGAGCTGAGCACTCTGATGCTGTCTTCACACTTTCTGAATATTCTTCTGAATAGTGAACTGCAGAGGTCACCCATAGGCGGCCATAGGGGCTGTACAGTAGAGAAAGGACCCGATTGGAGGAAATCTGCAGAGGTCAATGAGATGTGTAATGCGTGAGCACTGCTGCCGCTCTAACCTTTCCAAGCTGTTCAATCTTTATTCAAATAATACTGTGTGTTATTTAATTGATTGTGAATGGGGGGCTATCCGCATTGAGGGAAAACCAGTGCAGTAGCCCAGCAACTATACCTATGAATTAGGTTGTCATCAGCAGGTAATGTGGAAAATGTACCGGGCTGGAAATCTCAGCACACAGTTTAGACGAAAGCCAAAGGGAAATGTAATTTTGTGCATTGTGGGAAATTGTGTACTTTGAGAAGCAGGAGGTACATTATGAATTGGGTTTGGTTTGATTAAAGCTGTCTAATGGAGTTTACAGGGCTAAATATTATTATTATTATTATTATTATTATTATTATTATTATTATTATTACTCCAATGTTTGTGTTAGGTTTCTCTGCTTTGTCCAACACTGTGTGTGTATACGAAATACACACAAACTCTGAAAAACAGTGGCATAGTACATGTGACCCAGAATGATTTATCAATTATGCAAATATGATATTCCAGTGTTATTGACAATGCTGTTGTGTGATTGATGATATTATGTAATTAGGACCTGGATTTGCCATCTATATAAAGTATGTAAAGGGATTAAGCTTCCACTTGAAGAAATCACATTTGTGCAGCATCAACACATGAACATAGTTGTTTTGGTTTTAAATTAAGCAGACATTTTAGAATGAGGTTGATATCATTACAGTGACAAAAAAGATATTGCATGTTGGAGTGCGACAGTGTAATTTGTTTGATTCTTGGTCATTTCAATGTCTAATTTGTGGATCTTTGTTTTATTTTGCATTTGACAATTGCAGTTATTAAACTTTCATAGGATTTTGGTTTATTTATTTTTCTTTAATTCATCACATGTCCAATTTACTGATGGGTGCAATACTGTCTGGTTCCCCTGTGAATTATCTGTGAGCCTGTGAGCTGTCTTTGAGATTTTTCTTTCAAGTGACATACCATCTGTTTTCTTTTATAAGCTACAATTGTTCAATTGTAGCAAGGTGTCTTCATAATGGTTTCTTCTCAGTATTGCTATGTGTATAACAGTCCAAAACTTATAAACTATCAAACATGTAGCCAGTTGTCGTTCCCCCCATTTTGTATAATTTTGGTTTGGGTTTTTTTGTTGTTGTTGTTGTTGTTTTCCCCCAAAAAACGATTCTGCCATTTTCAAAATTAAGTGGCATCCCCGATTGGCATGTCTGAAATCACTGATCACTGTCTGTGGTTACAGTATGTGTCTGTCAGTAGGTGTGAGTGGGGTTGTAGGGATGTGCCCTATTGGGGGGTGTGGGACACTCTGCTTATCTGTGTGTGTGGGGTCTGAGGAGGAGGAGTGTGTGGATGCACACCTGCATTCCACAAGATATGCAAAAACAATGCAATAACGTGTATGACTGTAAATGAGTCTCAAAAAAGAACTAGCTGTATAAAAATGAAGAAGGTGAAAAAAGATCAGATAATATATTCAGAGTTGTTTATTGAGTTTCAGATCTTTAAATTGAAGAAACCTGTTATACTTGAAATTGGGTGCATTTCAGTATTTAAAATATCTTGTGCCAGTTATTTTTGATTTTATTCTGTTTTATCTTCTCTGACTGATAAATATTATACTGTTAATTAAATTCACTAGTTGTATATGCATGGGATTCATTTTAGTATTTTAGTGTGCCAAGTAGTGTGCCAAGTTACGATTTTAGTGCTTTTTAAACTGGGGATGGATCACAAATAAATGGAAGAAGACCAATTGTTTTATTTTTTTGTAAAATAAAGAAAAACTTGGAAATGTAAATAGTCTAGGTACTTGGGGGAGACAATATATACATGCTTGATGTTAACTGGTTTTGCATATCTTGTGTTCATCCAGTTTGAAGATGGCTGTACATTTCTTTAATTGAAAACGGTCTCTCCTTATTTATTCTATACTGCATCTTCCTCTGGTAGGTGGATCAAACAGTTAAGGTAAAATACCTGTTTTATGCCTCCCTGTTTCCTCTCTCTTTTTCACACAAATACTTCACACATGCGTTTTGGAATTCTGAATTTAGAATTAAAATCCCTCTCCCACCCACCCACTCAACCTGTTCCTGGATTGGATTTAAGACCATTGAGAAGTTCTGTAAGGGGGAATAAATAAGACATTATGAGCAATGTGGTATTCTGAAACAATGCAGCTATGATTTATTATGGTATAGGTAATGAATAAGAGAGGACAAGGCATTTATGGAGAGATTGTCACAGTATGCGTTTTTTGTGTGAAACTGATTCACTTATGATAAAACTCTGAAACTACGCATGAATGCACTTAGTGGCATTTAGTGCTGACTTGCTTCATATTTCACTTGCTATTCAGAGAATGGTTACAATGACGGAAGGTTACGTTTAACATTAGGCTTATATTTCCCATTAATGCAAAAGAAATTGTACTCTGTTGATTGTTTTCAGTTAATCATTTGTTTCAGCAGTTTGCTATTGTAATAGCAATCTGATTCCGCCCTTTGTGACCATACAACCGTGCTTCATTGTAACCCTGCTGTACATTGAGGTGAAAAGGTATGGATTAGGTAAGATTGGAGTTTTTTGTTGGTGTTCCAAAGTCAGTACTATTGATATAAAGAGGGGAACAAACTATGGTTGTGACACCCTGGTAGGATGACTCAAGCCACTTGCTATTGAACTCAATGGTTTTCTCATTGATTCTTTTAAACAATGACAATCCAATAAGATTGTTAAAAATGTGCGTAATTGAATTATAGTGGAAGGAAAACTTGACTGGTGTAAAATGGTTATGAAAGTGTTAGGCACTCAATTTTAATTAGAAGGCAAACTTTCCAAACTTCTATTTGTGTGGAGTTGTCTGCTGCCAACTTTTTAGCTTTTGTGGGTCCTGTTGGAACAATTGCATCTGTCACTTTGAAACATTATCTGTCTCACTTAAGTAGCTAATGATTGTAAATTTTTACAGAGTATATAAATTGATATGTATAAATGCAGTATATAATTGTTCTAAATGTCAGGATAAGAGGTGTGTCACAGATTATTTTGAGAATGTACTAATTAGTGAAATCTCTGGATAATTATTGAAATGAATCAGGAAGTGAAAATGTTATTTATAATAGAAATTTAGGATTAAATTTTGCTATTTCTCATCGTTTTCAGACTCTACCTTCCCCCTGGATCTTGTTTGATTGATTGAAAAATCAATAGGGAAGTTGATTGAAAAATCAATAGGGAAATGATGTGTGGCAATGATACATTATTAATGTAATGAGCCTTTTGACGATTTCATACAGCGGCTTTATCTTTAACTTTTTCTCTTTTTTTTTTTTACCTTGGAGGGACTGTGCGAGTGAAGACCATACAGTGTATCTTCCAAAGCCATTGTGCTAATTGTAGTCTAGTCTCCTATCTTTCTCCACCAGCTTGCCCAGAGCGTGTCACTTTCCTTAGTGCAGTCCATACAGAATCCCTGTCCAAGGGATGATCCTCAGTGTGGAACTTCTCTGTGTTTGGAATGTCACACATTCTACTGTGATGCACATTCTGAGAATATTAAGAGCCATTTCAAACATGCCTTTTCTATTTTGATGAGTCATGGATGATGCCTAGTGGGGTTTTCATGATGTCTGTCAATTAGTCTATGGCACATTTGAGAAGGTATGTATGGATGTTGGTGGGAAAGGAAGTTGTACAACTAACTGAGATGCAATTAACGATTGAAACGCCAGAGAGAATAGACCAAAAATACAAATATTTTCACATACTGTACAAGCAAAAATCATCTCCATGCTATTCCCACTCACGCACAGGAATACCATAAACGCCCTGATGATGTCAGAGACTATAGCTTGGCTGTATCAGGAAACAGTATACGTCATCCCTGTTTTCCCATTTTTTTAGAACGGGGCACAAATGCACAAATGAGTTTGGTTTTTAGATATTTATTTTCAAAAACTGCACCAAAAATCAGAATAGTGGATGATTGTGACAGTGTGTTCCACTTCCTCTTCCACATTCTCTTTCCATGGTATGTTGTAGAGAGCCTAAATGTGTAGCTTTTTATGAGGGAGACATCAGACGTTTGTCATTTGACTACCTATATGTTTGCCTTTAAGAGATCATGTCCATGTAGCTTAAAATGAAAGAAAATGAAGGCTTCATCTATTTCAAGTGGACAGAAAAAAATAACAGGATGGCCAATGCAGTGCAGAATTCTGTGCAAACCTAACTCATCTTGGGTTGTTCAAATTTATTTTCTGTCTTTTAATTGAGGTTCTTGGATGATGTTAACAAAGATGATCTTCTTGCTGTGGTATGAATACTCCCAATAATATTTTGTCACTATATTTGCATCACACTTTATCAGATGTGCATCTATCATAACAGAAATTTATTATTTTTCTTGTAAATGGATTGTTATTGATCATTTTGATCTGAACTAAAATATTTTAAGAAAATATTGAAAATATAAACTTTATTTTCATTTTTTAGCTGAATCAAAATGTAGTAGTGCGTACATGAGACCCAGACTTCCCTTTTTGAAAAACAAAAAAAGAATGAAAGAATATCATGTTCTTTAAATGTTTTCTTGTTTCTCATTGCTGTTGCACCTTCATGTGTATTTTAACATTTAGGAGTGCATTATTTTATGGGGAAACAAGGCTAAAAATATCTAATGCTTGTGCATATGCATATTATTAATGTACATTATTATTTTTTAAATGGAGATGAGAGGTGGTCGGAAATTTGAATGGCATGTTCATAAGTAGGAGAAAGAGGTTTGTGGTTTGAAAGATTTTAAAAGATAAACTTTTCACCCAGATAAAAACTGCCAATTGCAATTGAGATACAACCCCTGCTATTCTTTACCCTGCTAAATAGGGGTTGTGCTCGAGTGGGGTGCATCTAAACTCTAAACCAAACATTAATGTGGGCATTTATGTCAAGGGCATTCCCATACTGGGACGTTATCACAGACAATGCTTCTCTGTTTATTCAAGATGAATGTTTCCCACCTAAAAGCCTGCTTTTGCAATGTTTCTTACTTTGCTTGCATGTCTGTGTTTGGGTTTGGGTTTTGTTACTAGTTCACACTGTAGTGAAATCGCTTGTGGTTGGATTTTTTTCACTCAGGGTTGCTTGTGACTGGTCAGGAAGGAAGCAGATGGCGGACTGAGAATGTTTGCATGTATTAATGAAATTGAAAGCATGCTCTGTCTCACTTTTAAAGTGCTTTAGAAAATAACCCTGATCTACTGAATCTGTATGGGATTATTATTTAGGCAAACCAATGGAAATCCTCCCCATAAAGACTCCCTTATGAGATACATTGGTTATTTAAAAAGACAGTATTTTACCCAGTTCACACAGTCAGTATAATCCTAGTGTACCTTTCAGTATGTTTTATTCTAAAATGACTGTTATTATTATTATTTTTTGCTGTTGTTAATGTTGTTTATTGTTGTTGTGGGAGTGGAAAGAGCACTAGTAATGCAATAATCAGCATTTGCATAAATTAAAATGATTTGCACGTCAGCCATGATACATTGTTGCAGATGCTGGCTCTACATTTCCTTTGCTTCCATAAATGTGAGGGAACATATACCTTTGACCATTTTTCATCAAAGCAAACATTTTTTTTCAAAGACAGATTCATTTTTTAGTTAGTGTCCAACCAAATGCCACTTCGATGTCTGAATGTTCAGTTTCATTGTTTTTCAATTACAGATTTGGTTTAAAGTACTGCCATTAGAAAAAATCCCACATTCATGTGGCCATTCTGAGAGTTATAATGTATTTGCACAATTACTGAGAATGCTTGACAACAAGCAGCTTACACGGTCTCTGTCCAGATCTTATTTCTCTTAGCTCTTTATCTAGGGTCTGCTATTCATATATAAGCCTCTTAGATTTAGTCTTTTTGAGTTAATGCCTCTTCATTTATAATGTTAGAAAATATCCACACAGAGCTGATGAGAGTTGTTTATAGATGCACATACAATAGGATAGGTTGAGATGAGGAATTATGGTTGTAGTTATGGTCAATGGACCCATCCTCAGACATGTTGCTTCAGAAAAAGGTAATCTCTTGTTGTCAGAGACAGAAATGCATGCCATGTCATGGTTCTTGTCCAGGTTTCTTTTATTATTCTAAGCTCAGGCTCAGTAGCTCATGCAAAAAAAGGAAGAAAAAACTCAATAAATCCAAGCGTAGATGTTGTATTTCAGCTTCAAATTTGGTTTGTGTTTCTAAACAGGCTTTTTTTTTTTTTTTTAAATGTGTACCACCAACAACAACCATGCATTGTGAATTTTATTATTGAGTAGTGAGAGCAGTATTAAACACGTACAATATTGGAGAAATTGTTGATAAGATAGTGTATTGTTCACGTGGTTGCTTTGGCATACAGTGTTGCGATCAGCTTTGTTGGCTCAGTTGTCTGAATGTGTAATGGGTAAATTGTAGTTTTGAAGTTGCTACATTGACTTGCCCTAACCCCACCTGCTCTCTCTTTCTCCTGCAAGAGAGGCCCTGCATGGTTTTCCATTGCTGTCTGCTCTCTTTAGAATCCTTTGCATTCTCACAGTCCTTTTTCTTCTTTCTTCATTTTTTCATTCTTTCATTTAAATTTTAAAAAGGGAAAGAATAGAATACAAAATCTGAAAATTCAATCACTTTTCTACTCTTATTTTCAAAAAAAGGAAAATTTTACAAAAAAAGTTTATTTGTAAATAGATGATGTACAGTTTGTATCTGTAACTGTCAGTCTGTCTTTGGTGACAGAGTCTGTCTTGCTTATAACGCACGCTACCAGTAAATAAAAAAGGAAAAAAATATATTTAGACTGTATGGTCCTTGAAAGCAAGTTTTAAATTAATCTCTGATGTATATTCCTGTAACATTGCATTTTTATCTAAGGAATGATGTTATTAAAAAATGCAAATAAATTGAATTTCCTATTTTGCCTTGTTTCTCTGATTTTCTGTCAACATTGTATGACAAAACCTGGTTATGAAACGTGTTTTCTATCCAGGGGAATATTGAGAAGAGATGCATTATAACTAATCTAATGGGAAAACTGTTGACTAATTTAATTCAGTTTACTTTTGTATGGAAGGTAAGAGGTCACTTTAGCTCACAGGGCAGATGAATTTACCTGAATTTACAGAACATTACCATGATCTGGAGCTGTACCACCTGTTCGATTTTCCTTGCATTTATTTGTCATGTTATATTTCTTTAATATTTTTTTTATTGTAATGGCCCGCCTACGTTCTTCAGGGACGTTTTTATCAGCCTGTTTGTGTTCACACATTTCACAGATAAAGTTAAGCCTAAAATACATTACCCAGAGATCTGATCGATTGTTCTTTTGAGTTCCTGAAGCGAGTGGTGTTATGGGAAATGTTCACTTCCGTAGCTATCAGTGTTTGAAAGACATCTGTGGTACTTTCTGGGTTACTAACTCTCTAGTTCGCTAGCTAGGAAGTTGAAACAATAAATGTACAAACATTTAACAGCCATTATTATTTTCAGTAAAACAGATTTTATATTTTGCGAACAGAAGTCCGAAATCCGAAAACTTCATTAGGTGAGTCAGTATTATCTTTTGATTTGACTGACGTTGGCTTCCATGCACTGTTTTATTTTGGTGTGGATATCGATAGGTTTGCCGTAATAGTTCGATTATTCGTTTACTAGCTAACGGAAGCAGAAATGAATGAATAGCTGCCCTGAAATGTCTAATTGGCAGCTTTATGCTTTTGCATTTGGCAGTTTGAACAGCCCGCCGAAAGCGTCCAAATAACGTAACTAAGCAACACCGGTATGGGAGAAACAAAATAATCTATCCCAGAGTACATCGATGGATTTGATTTCTTGAATTCCCTGTTGTGGCGCACACGGTGTCCTCAAGAGATTACAACCTGTTGTCTTAATTAGAAGGTAATCGGTTTGTCTCCAAAACGATCAGAGATCCGCTCTGAAATATGCAGTGAATATTTTTTTGGCTTTAAAATATCCATCTCGGTAGTTTACGGATCATGTCTAGATTTACTTGAACATCTTTTAAGCCCGAGTGCACATAAATACCAAAGGTGATCTTGTCATGCATGTTCAACATCTGTACGCATTACGCCCTGTGTCGTTTCTGCGGATTCTCAGGCAGCACCGCAAATGCCTTTTTTGTAATACAGACTGTATTAACTTGGTCATAGTGTATGCTTTGTCTTAGTGTCACCTGCTTAGTTGGAATTATGCGGTGCATCTGCACGTGTGATAATGTGGCATTTCTCTCAGGTTCTGGAGGATTTCATTACGCTGATGGATTCCTCACCAGGAAGAAGCAGCGGCCCTGAGCGGTTTGTTGTTGTATATTTTTATATTTATTTTTGTTTGCTTTCACGAAGACTTAGCATTAGTGATTTTCCGAAGTTCACTGTATTTTTGTAGCACTAATCGTTCAACACCATGGGTTGTAGTGTAAACAGCATGCATTCATATCTACGCCTCTAGGCATGGACTATTATCATGGCACTCCTAATAGAACACTGAAAATGGCTCCCGCTTAACATGTGGAACGTGTGGGTCAAGTAAGACTGAAACTGTAACCAAGGATCCTCCTCCTCTAGGAGTGATTGTGACACCCCTGTCCCGGACAGCGACTCCCCCCTGCCCCCAGTAAATGAGAGGCTGGCTTTCTTGCGCCCATCGCGGGAGCTGTTGGAGTTTTACAGGCAGAAAGTTGCCCAGTTTGATGGCGAGCATGTGGAGCTGCTCCAGATGCTGGAGAAGTACAAGGCCACATCTGAGGACCAGGTACTTGGTGGGGACAGGTTTTGATTTACATCCCTATTCAAGTCATAGCTGTGCATACGTGTGTGTGTGTGTGTGCAATCGAAAAGTGAAATTAATTCTCAGAACAGAAAATTTACTGTAATAGTTCATACAGCATTGATCATTTTGTGTGTTTGCATCTGTATTTGGGTTAGTCCAGGGGTCTTAAACTCTTGTCCTGGAGGACCACAGACTACTGCTTTCTGTGATTTCCTTTCAATCAGCACCCAATTTAGGCCTTGAAAGTGAGGTGTGCACACTCTTCAGCCAATCAATGACTTAAGGGCTTAAGTGCAGGACCGCATCAAAAACCAGCAGACATGGTGGCCCTCCGGGATGCAAGTTTGAGATCCCTGGGTTTGTCCTTTTACTTCACGGTGCATGTCTGTTTCCAGCACAAGCTTCAGTGGGAGGTGCGCCAGAGGGAGAGTGAAATCGCAGAGCTGCAAAAGGCCCTGAGCGACATGCAGATATACCTGTTCCAGGAGAGGGAGCAGGCACTTAGGCTGTATGCAGAGAATGACAGGCTCAAGATCAGGTGCGTTGGCCCAGCCCCATTCCCATTTGCCCCATGCTGTTTTACTTTTCTTACACATCCACAGACACTCACAGTTGGAGTAAACTCCATAAAGAAACATTTTGTGATGCAGAGATGGGTCAAGTCTATGGTTGTTGGCTGAAGTCCATAGCTGGTGGTTATGGCATGCTCTTACGCCACCTGGGGGCATCTGTGATCGTTCATATGATGCTAACATTAACTAATTGGCTGGCTGGCTGGCTAGAGGCTACAGAAATAAATGGAGGATCATGAAACGGAACAGGTGCAAACATTTATAGCCCTTATCTTTTTCTCAGTATAACAGATTGTGTAGTTATCGAGCAGCGAGTCAGTGCTATCCTTTGAGTGCCTTTGCAAACCGGCAAAATTAATAAACTTATTTCCAGTTCACTGATTTTATTCTGGTGTAGGCTTGTAGTCTAATTCACTTTGATGATTAGTTTGCTGTTCATTACTTTGATGAACACAGCTTGCAATAAGAATAAAATGTAAAGTGATCCCTTGATAAGTGCGAAGAAGAATCGCCTCCCATGTGCAGTCCTGTGAAAGGGGTTTGCCTATAGAGCTCACCCTGGCTTCAGTACTTCTGTGTCCCTGATCCAGGGAGCTAGAAGACCGAAAGAAGATACAGCACCTCCTGGCTCTGGTGGGTCCAGACGTTGGAGAGATCACTTACTTCTACCGGGAACCCCCGCACAAGGTGAAACATCTCTTCCTTCATCACCTGCAACATGTTGCAGTGTACACAGCAGGTTTACACAGCACATGCTTATGTGAAACAACATGCATGGGACCCCAAGTGACACAACCAGTTCCAGTTGTTTTAATGCATTCAGGGGTGAGTCCCACAGCCCCTGTGGTCAGGCGTCTCAACAGGGGAATGCATAGGTTACCCCCCGCCCCCCATTCCCTGCACCTCATTGCCCAATAGAATGATGCCTGTCCACAGGCAGCCTGTGATCTGCAGGACCTGGCGGTGCAGTACTCTAGCTAGCAGAATGTAATGGAAGCAAACAGCTGACTGCATAATCCCAAAGATGTGTCTGCTTGTGTTGGGCGCTCTCAGGTTTACAGAGGAGCATCAATGCTATCACAGTGATATTAGAGCCCATGGTTGCAGTTCTGAGTTCCATCTTTTCTTAAAAAGGAAAATGATCCCTGTTCCTCTGGCTGGGTTTTAGGTCACCATCCCTCAGAAGAAGCTCCAGGCCAGCAGTCGGGACCCAAAGAGGCCAGCAAGAACAGGTGGGCCGCCACTCATCCGCTGCACGCACCAGCAGCGAATGAAATGTCAGATCTGCTGGAAAAGGGCGGCCTGTGCTCTCAGCCACGTTCAGCCGGAATAAACTGGAAGTTGATCTGTTCCCCATCTACACTTTTGCAATACTTATCCCTGTACCGCTCAGCTCCACGCAAGAAAGCGGCCAAACCAGAAGTGGGAGGAGAGGCTGCAGAGTCCCCGGAGCAATACAAGAGGGACAACCAGACCCTGATGCTGCAGGTCCGAATACCCGCGTTTTGCTTTCTAATGGCCGCTTCGATGACCTCAGCGGTGTTAACGGCGGCGTGCTGCTCTGTTACGCGTCCAGGTGGAGGCGCTGCAGGCCCAGATGGAAGAGCAGACCCGGCTGGCCAAGGAGCAGGTGGAGTCCCTCCTGGAGGACCGGCGCATCCAGGCGGAGGAGGCGCAGGTGCAGCGGACAAGAGACGAAGAGCGACTGGCTGCTCTCACCGACAAGTACGTCCGTACGCCGCCTCCATGACCACACTAATCAAACAGGGACAAACGACAGTTCCTGTAAATAAGAAAGTTAGAGACAGCTGCGATCTGGGTAGAAACTGGTAAACTGTTGTGTGAGCTAAACCATTCTTGTGTAAACCGAAACTCCCTATGGTATATTACCCTGCTCATAACTTATCGAGGCTTAATAAAAAGAAATGTCAAGTGAAATGTTAGAACATTTTTGTGAAAATGGCTGCCGTTGCTGTGAACGTCCCTCAGGCTGCATCGCACGCAGAACCTGCTGTACGACAGCACCAAAGACTTCCTGCACCTGAAGTTCGAGACGCGAGCGCAGGAGAAGAGCTGGATGGCCGAGAAGGACCAGCTGCTGCAGAAGCTGGACTCCTATCAGGAGAGGCTGAGGGGGAGCCGGGGGGGAGTGGGGGTCGGAGACGGAACCTCCCGCATTGCACCCCCCGCGCCCAAGCAGTCCCACCACGCCCGTCGGGAGGAGGTGAAGGTCGGTGTTCAGTAGGGATGTGAATGTTGGGCAATTTGACAATTGGATGTTCTGTTCTTGTTCTTCCATCCAAGATTGGATATATAAAACCCTCCTTTGTTTCCAATTCTGGCTCTTTCTGTGTAAATGGTAAATGGTAAATGGTAAATGGACTGCATTTATATAGCGCTTTTATCCAAAGCGCTTTACAATTGATGCCTCTCATTCGCCAGAGCAGTTAGGGGTTAGGGGTTAGGTGTCTTGCTCAAGGACACTTCGACACGCCCAGGGCGGGGTTTGAACCGGCAACCCTCCGACTGCCAGACAATTGGTCTTACCTCCTGAGCTATGTCGCCCCTAAATGATGATTCGCTGCAGAGAGATCAGCATTCACTCTTCAGCAGCATCGGCAAAGCGTAAAAATTGTGAAATTGTTGGGGTGTTAGGCAACTGTTTGAAATTGACAGGCATGTCAATGCTGAACCAGATAACCAATGCGTTGTCTCATGACAGAACATTTCACTCACACAGTTGATCTCGCCTATTTTTCCTCCCTGTGATTAGATATTTTCAGGTGTGAAATTTGTGGAGGTCCCTCAAAGCAGCACCGGTGCTGTCCCAATACTCAGATCAGTCAAACTTTTCCATCGAGTCGCATTTAACAGGGAAACGGCAACAGGAGAAATGCTGATGCAATTTTGTTTTTTTGTTTTTTTTGGCTCTGATAATGCCTAGTGGCGTGTCGCAGGAATATGAAGAAGAAGAACGGTGTTTGTGACCAGGCAGCCTCTTCTCCTCCTCAGGTGCTGGAGGAGGAGCTGAAGCAGGCCCACCGGCTGGCTGACATGTACAGGGAGCAGTGCGTCAGCCTGGAGGCCGACCTGGCGCAGATCCGGGAGGAGGGCGACGTGGGCAAGGAGCTTTTCAAGGTACCGCGTGTAGGAGCCACTCCATTCACACAGTGTACGTGCTTGTGTGCACTTGCCGGTCCTAAGATTGAGTGGTGGTGCCCAAATTGAGCATCGGTTTTGGCAGCCTTACCCCCTGCATTCCCCCCAATCACCGGGGTTCTCACAGGTCCTTGAAAACCTTGAAAGGGCTTTAAACATTCCGTACATTCAGTATTCAGCAAGTCCTGAAAATTCATGGCTAAAACTGCCTTCAGCCAGTATGGTCGCAGTCTGCCAGAGGCCGTGAAGATGGCAGGGAGTGTGGACAATTCTAAGAGAGAACTCAAAGAGTGTTTCATTGTGTCTATCTTATGTCCTTCTGAAATAACTTGCCTGCATGCAACAGCACATGTACTGTCCTGTAAACAATATACATGCATACATACTTGTTTTGTGTCCTGAAATTTATCTTTATTTTATGTCAAGCGCTTTGAATTGTATCTTATGCATTAAAAACATAGATTAATTGACTGATTGAAGGTTGCAAACATGCTTTGATTCTCCCAGTCCTTGTAATCTATACCTCCATACTTTGTGAGTCCAGGAGCGTTCAAATAAGGTTGCGAAACGGCTCCAGCTGATGACCCAGCGGTACGAAGCCCTGGAGAAGCGGAGGGCCATGGAGGTGGAGGGCTTCAAGACGGACATCAAACACCTGCGACAGAAGCTCAAAGACGTGGAGAAGCAGCTCTTCAAGGTCAGGAGGGTTCAGTATGGAGCAGTACACTGCTTCCCCTACCACAGTCCCGAGCCATTTTGTTGACCCTGACATCATTTTTACTGGTTTGGATGCATCTATACTGTAGAATATGAGGCAAATGTGTGATCTGAATTTTCAGAGATGGCCTACAGAAAAGTGCACCATGGATTTTATTGACTCCGTCTATTCTCAGCCGTGGCAGTTTGTAATTAGATGTGTATGCAAGCAGAATTAATATACCATTTTGATTGTATTGATGTTTTCATCATTTCCTTTTAATGCATATTACTTATTTAATGTGGAGGTAAGATGGTACAGTCAATTGGCAGATTGTGTGTGTGTGTGTATGTGTAAGTGTGTAAATAATATCGTTTTTTTTAAATGTTAATGGCTGAAATCTTTATTTTTCTTTAGGTGGCACTGAACGTGGGGCCAGATCAGGACTTGGCGATCCTCCAAGAGGTGCGGCAGACCGGCTCTCGCACTAAGAAGGTCCAGGGGGAGCTGAGGACACTGAAAGCCAAGATCTATGGACTGGAAAATGAGCTGAGATACTGCTGAGAGGCTGAAGCCTTACCGTTCCATTTAACGGCTTACACTGTGCTCAGAGATCCATATCAGTCTTTGAAATGCATTGTTCAAAATGCCAGTTACAGTTCTTTTTATAATGATTCAAAATTATGCCTTTGTGCCAGCCCATTTTTATTAAACGCCGTCCATTACTATGAAGCGAGTGCAAATGTGGTACAGTATGGTAAGATCAGAAGCCATCAAACATGTGACACCTGAATGATTCTAAGTATTCTTCAACGACAATTAGGTTTCAGGAAGTGTTTGGAGGGAATGTTGGAATTTTGTCCAAAATTATTACTTTTTGTTTAAGAAACGCTGCAAGATACGCAATTCTGTCTATGGTGTAGTAGAGATTTTGACGCAAGACAACTTGTTCGGAAATGACCTGGAAATTACAGCAAATGCACCTTTGAACCATTGTGACTGAATTGACAATGTGGAAGTAGCGATTATACTACTACGCAATGTCATTAACTTGAATGTATTTGTTTTTACTCTGAAGTTATTTATTAAAACATATTTTTGAACCATCCATGATTGTTTCAAAAGGAGTTCCTGTTGGATTGAAAGCAGGGTTTTGTTTATGTACATTTCAATGTGTATTAGGAAAGGTGATTTCTATAGTTTAATGCGATTGGGGAAAATCAGTGCAATTAAATGTCTCTAAATAAGAATGGGCTAAAACCAACCAGTTGGGCTACTTTACAGATTCCATATATATATTAAAATTGTATTGTATAATTATCAAACTTTCAATTTTCTGAATTGGCCTGCAGAAAAATCAAGAATCGACTGGCAAAAACTCCTCTGCATCCGAATGCACTTGAAACAAAATGCAGTTAAATATGTAATTGTAAATCTCTATTTGGCTGAAGTACTTACTGTTATTTTCTGAGGGGATCTAAAAGCATTTTTGTCATGAGCAACTTCATTGGCTTGTCTTATGGCTATCCTGACATAACCACAAAAACACATAACACTCGTGCTGAGGTATAATCAGTCATAGATTCAGCATACCAATTTTAGGGAGAATCCAGTCAGATTTTGTAGGAGAATAAGCATTTTAAGTGTTTTTCAGAAAATTCTAAACGACAGAAATCACAATATGAAAGAAATATGAAAAAAAAAATTCTGGTCCTTGGGGGAAATGTGTTCCTCTTCAGGAGAGTGACCTACTGTTCGTTCCTAATTATTTAATTCTTCGGCAAACAAAGCAGGTGGGTTGGGATTGTGAATGTAAAAATATTGTCATTTGAAGAATAGTGCCATCATCTGGCCAATCTACACTACTAGGTTCAGTAAGCCTTAGGCATAACAACTAGGAGTTATTGGGGGGTCAGAGCCCAAAAAATAAAAATTCTTCAATATATTAAAAAAAAAATAGGGTTCCAGCATATGATGGAAGCTTTAAGAATTTTAAAGAATGAAATGTGATTGTGGCCTTTACAAAGTAGTGGGAAGCTGTTTAACGGTTTAACTTCCAGTGTAACTCATGAGCAAAAATTTCTACATAAAAGCTTTAAGTCTACACGTACTGTAATACATTTTCACTGTTGAACACAGCAAGAAAAGACTAAAGAAAAAATGGTTTAAAGTCCGCGAATGTTATTAAATAATAAATAAAAGTTTGGTGTAACTCCCAAAATGATTATATTTCAAATTAAAGCTCTTTGTTATTGATATTTGGTAGATATATAGGGCTTTAACCAAATGATCTCAAACGCGCTTGTGCGAAGATCTCACAGGAGAAACAGGTGGTCGGATTCTGCCAATCACACTCAAGTTTCCGTACTAGCCGGCCTGCACGCAACAACCGCTGTAGAAAAAATGCACATGGGAAAAAAGCATTTTGAAATCTGCCGTGGAAATCTATGGCGGAAGAGGTCGTCGCTTGCTTGCACTTGCGCACTTCTAAGTATGAACCGGCTAACGTTTCCTCAGCAGCAGTGAACATGGAAGACGCTTAAACTCAATAGTTAAAAACAATCCGGCTGATCACGTTCTGCATCCCTTTTCAGTGTGCACTAACCGGGCAGGGTTCTGAATAACATGTGTGATCGTAACGATTAATTTAGCTATGATGATTTGAATTGACTTTAGTTGACGGTCGATCATAAGTAACTGACTTGTTTTCAGTTTCATCTTCACAGAAGTGATTCCTAATCTGGCCATTCCGGCTATAGAAGCTAATTAAAAGCATGCTAACGGGCTGACTAAAGTTAGAAGCTGGAATCTGGATCGATAACAGGCTATAACAAAAGCAACTTGCTAGGTTACTGTCACTGCCACCGGTCTCTATCGTTATGTTAGTTATTTCATCTGGAAGAAATGGCATCTAGGTTGAATGTTTTTAAAGTCGGATGGCAGGTCGTAAAATCTGTCAGTTTTGGACAAAGGATTCCACGCAGATGCTTGTCATCAACAATTCCACGTCGTCATAATCATGTAAGTAAATGTTATATGGATCTCGTTAAAGTGGCCAAGTCTAACGTTGTTGTTTTACTGGCTCCCACTTCTCTTATAACGTTAAGTTAGGCTACATTATCAGGGCTTTACGCTTGTCTTGGAGGCTCACGAGGTCTGCTGGTTTTAGTTGCAACTGAAGCACTTCAATGAAAGTTTATTGCTCAGTAACTCGTTTGACTTCGTGGGTCTGAATTTGTTGCTGAATTATATATTGTAAGATGCTGTCAAACTATAATTAAGTTGTTCCGTTTAAAATTGTAGGCCTCGAAAATAGCACTGTACTGTGACAAGGTTCATTTAGTTAACGTTTTAGTTAATTAGCGTTTACTTGTCGTTTTTTTTCTCGAGTTTACATAAGTAAAAGAGCAATGTTCATCTGATCATCTGTTATTTCCCCGATAGCCTGGATTTATGCTGCATCGTACCCACTTCCATACAAGCTACTCCCCACTGAAGTATTGAAGTAGCCTACTTATTTTGTTGCAAAAATTACATTCGGGAAAGTGTTTTCCTGAGTTATGTCTATATATCTGTTTTCCCATTTCTTCTTTAACCTTCTCTACAACAGCTGTAGAAGTTTAAACATTATTGCAATTCACTTTGGAAAATGCCAGTAATTATTGTGTGTTAGAATTTTTGCTAAGATATTGCATGGGTGCTTTTTACATACATGGATGTTTGTTTATGTGCTGTGTGATTTTCATCTTGTTAATGTTTAGTCTGTCAAAAGGCTTTTGAAAATCTTTACATTTCGCAATAGTAAAATATACATAAAATAAGTAGCATGGCTCACTCTTAACCCTGACAATAGGCACTGAAAACACAACACTCTCTAAATGTCACATTTTCTTTTGTGTAACAGCTTCAGGTTGTTGGTGTCCATGTGAGAGATGAGCTTACTTTCTCCACTTTGTGTCTTGAGAGTTCTTCCATTTATTTACTGTGTTTTGACAGGGTCAGCCGTTGTTTGGGTTGCTGTTTGATATTGATGGGGTTTTGGTCCGTGGAAGGACACCTATTCCTGCTGCTAAACAGTGCTTCCAGAACCTGGTGGACAGGAATGGCAAGTACAAAGTTCCTGTTGTCTTTGTGACCAACGCTGGGAACTGCATGAGGCAGGCTAAGGCTGAGCAGCTGTCTCATCTGCTGGAGGTAGAGGTGAGCATCACAATGGTGAGGGTAGGGGGAGGGGGCACAGATGGTCGCCAGATTCTCCAGATGTACATCCACGTAACAAATGTCCAGGGTTCTGTACCCTTCACGCGTGAATGAACGCCATATGTTTTGTGTGTTGGATTTGAGGTTTATTGTCAAGAAATGAAAAGGCACATTTATATTTTCTGGCATCATATTTATAATATAAATGGTCTACTATCTTCATTCTTCATCTGGTTTTGTTTCTTTCTTGTTCCCTCACCCAGGTTTCTCCAGACCAGGTTATGGTGTCGCACAGTCCCTTGCGAGTCTTTAGTCAGTTCCACAACATGTGTGTGCTGGTGTCAGGCCAAGGCCCAGTGCTGGAAGTGGCCCAGAAGTATCCTCCTCCGTCATTTTCCTATTACAGACTCCAGTCAGTCTCTCCACTGACCCCTGCTCTCCTGCCGAGTTGTGTAATGTGCATTCCATGTCATACTCTGTTCTGTTTTTCCACAGATTTTGCATTTGTCTTTGTCCCCTCTTTTGTCTGTGTGGACATCTGGGCGTGATGATGCTAATGTGATTGCAGATGCATTCTGTCAAAGAATGTTGCCTTCCTTTTTCCTCCTTTTCCTTCCTTGCTTTGATGGCTTGCTTAGCTGTTGCACCTTAGCCATTTTATTTTCTTGGGCGGGGGTTTTGGCTTTGTGTTGTTTTGGACCTTAACTCATGAAATTCCACAGTCTTGGGTTCCAGAATGTAGTTACCGTTGATATGCTGCGGGAAGCCTATCCGCTCCTGGATGTTGTGGACCACCATCGCCGACCCAAAGACACGGTGCTGTATTTTTCAAAATGGCTAGTGCCTGGGCAATATAGATTTTAGTGTTTTTACTGTGTTAGACATGAGTCAATGCTATTGCGATTCTTTGGATGTACAGTAAGCTGCCTTAGTAAGGTTAATTGCCGCTGTAGGCTATGCCTGCACATTGTATATGGGGCGCTGTGTTTGTGGCCTGTATACTAATACTCATTTGTCATGTTCTCAGGTGCTTCAAACCAAGCACTTGCCTCCCATTGAAGGTACGGTTTTCCCTTGTCCACTATCTTGACTCATTTTGAATTTTTTATGTACTGTAGGTCAAGAAGTTGCTCAGCATTGCAACTGGCCAGCAACTGCATCCAGTTTACACTTTCATACTAGCCTACTATTTGCTATCCTTACCTTACACTCTTCTATGACTGTATATCGTCAGCGGTGATTCTTTTTGGGGAGCCAATCAGATGGGAGACCAACCTACAACTTATTGTGGATGTGCTTTTGACCAACGGGAAACCAGGGAACTCTGTGACATCACTGAACTACCCTCACATTCCTGTGCTGGCTTGTAACATGGACCTCATGTGGATGGCCGAGGCCAAGAACCCCAGGTCAGATTAAATCTCTGTTCACTTCATGACCATAAAAAGTATTCATGCACAAATGCATTCTCTGTCTGTTTCTTGTTAATAATATAACATTTTTGAGATGAAGAAAATTAAGCAGCATTACAATTTAAAAGCGCATCTCTTCAAGTTGAAATATAATATAGCAAATCTACAAGTAAACTGATGCACAAGTGCACTGCGCTGCCCTGGCTAGAACAACGCCTTATACCAGCAGTGGGCTGAAGAGAACAGGACTCTCACAGAGCCCTGGGCCTCTGTTGTTTCCCTTGATCCTTCCCAGGTTTGGTCATGGAATGTTCCTTGTGTGTCTGGAGAGCATCTATAAGAAGATCACAGGGTGCAAACTGAAGTATGAAGCTCTGATTGGAAAGCCAAGCGTGGTCACGTACAACTATGCCGAGCTGCTGGTCCGGCAGCAGGCAGAGAGTCTGGGCTGGGCAGAGCCAGTTGAAAGATTGTACGCCATTGGGTGAGTAGCTGCATGCAGAGAGAGCACACAGACACTGGGGGGCAGCATGGATTCTGTCAACATTAGTCCTTAAAGGGTAAGCGCCTCATAAAGGCATCTCCCACAGATATTAGACAATTTCATTTTAATCTAGAGGTTTTTCATTAGATTAAGCTGAAATTGTTGTTAGTATGTCTTTAAATTTGACAAATTGATCACCGCTGATGGAAACACCAGAAGTCATGGCAGAAAATTAGGTCAGAGTCGTACCTCTGCAGCCTCTTGTGGAGCCAGGATTTCCAAAGAATACTCTGTTGTGTTTGCTTGCTTTTCAAAGGGACAACCCTATGGCAGATATCTATGGTGCCAACCTGTACAACCAGTACCTCCAGGCATCGCGACAGACCCAGACGCAGGCTCAGATGAAGGGTGGCCTGGGTCAGGCTGGAGGGGTGCCGAAACAAAAGGCCGTGGGGGAGGTAGAGGTGACTGAATATTTGAGTGCCAGTGTCCTGCGTGGGGAAGGGTGTCTGCCCAAAGCTTGTCTCTCCATCCTGGTGTGTACCGGCGTCTACAACCGGGACCAGCAGGACCTGCCGCCAGACCCTATGCACACGGTGACGGAGCGCATATTCCACGGCCACCGTGACTTCCGCTTCGACCCCAGCCTCACGCAGCCCTCCTTCATAGTGCAGGACGTCCGCGAGGCCGTGGAGCTGGTCTTTCAGCAGGAGGACTGTCCTCTGGAGTAGAGTCCCAGACCCAGCACTCCCCAATCGCAGAGCTCTGCATCACAGGCTGTCTTACTACCTGCCACTGTGCTGAATCCCAAGTCCCCTACATCACCCTCACAAACATCTTTAAATCTGACGGCGTCTTGGTTTTGTGTGCTGGGATGCCAGATACTTCTGACCGCTGTCTTTTTTTATGTGCTTTTATTTTCGGTGCCTTGCTTACATTTTATCAGCACTTTTCTTATGATTTCAGTATATTTTAAACCAGTATTTCTTGTGCCTGCCTTTTTTCTGGTCAAGGTCAAGTGCACAGCTGCCTCTCGCATCAGGTGAGTTTCAGCTGCCTTCTCCCTTGTAGGCTCACCTTCCTTAGCAGGACCTTGGGAGGGATGAAACGTTTTAACTGCCTGTTCCCTTCCAGCAGGTCTACAAATGTACGGACTTCATATCGAGGTCAAAGCTAATTACTCATAATACCCAGATCAATTTGCACTGTCGGGGGAGACAGCATGGTGGGCACTTGTTAAATATAAATATGAACAGTAGATAATTGATAATTGTGTCTTCGGTACATTTTTTTGCTTAAATGTACATTAATTTTTCAACCATAGTAATTTGCAAAATTATGGAAAGAAATTACTTGGCTGGACTAAATACAGATAATGCATGTTCAACAACTGTCATAACTTGTATAGTAATGTCAATGAGCTAACAGCTTGCTCCATAAATAGAAATTGAAATAGGTTTATCAATGTGTGGAATGGCAGACTAACTTGACATTTAGTTAATATCGGTTTTCTTTGTTTAGTTTTTTCTGTGTTTTGAGTGACAGAAAGCCGTATTTGGTGCTTGTCTAGGTGCTAGGTGCTTAACAAATAGATTATTATACGTTATTGTCGTTCTCGATGTGAGGAAAGGCAAATCGGCAGGACTGGGAATGTGTGTCCCAGGGTGATGGTTTTTAACTTCCTGCAATATTCTACTCACTGCCAATAATGCTGGTAAAACCTCAGGCTTTGGGGGGTGGGGTCCTCTTATGAATGAAATTGATCTTTAGACCTCATGTATTTTAAAGTGGACACATTGATTTTAGAGTCTCAGTACCACCAAACCACAGTATAGATCGGATCCCTATCAGTCCTGCTGTGTCAGGGTAAGGTCCTGTGGTGTTATTTTTCCTACTGATGGTACCCGACCTTTTTACTGAAAAATCATTTTTGGAATCCAGGTATATGCACTTATCGGTGCAGTCAGCTCCATGTCACCTAGTAAGAATTGATTAAATGAATGTGACATCACAGAAGATTAGTCCATAAGTCAGGGACCCTGCCCCCTGTCCTTGAAAAGGATCAGACTTAGTTTATTTGCAAATACATATGGAACCTTTCACATGCAGAGAAAAACATTTCAGGTTTGGAAAGTATGTAATATTCATGTTACTGCAATTTAACAGTTGCATGTCATTTCAAAAGGGACATGATTCAAGGTGAAATTGGTGAAGGGATATTTATGATGTTAAATGTTGCTTGAGTGGGGCCTTTTATAGTTTGTAATACTTCATTTGTTTCTATATTCATTATGGTGTTGTGTTTTACTTTGTTGGCAGCCTCCAAGGATATGTTTACCCGAGGTAGCTTTTAATATCACTTTAAATTTGAGGCATGAAATGATGGTGTAGTTGTGGTTTAAGAGTCTAGCACATTATTGAACAAGCTGTGTCTATGGTTGTCAAAGACAAACTCTTCCAGGTTTAACCAAAACAAATATTATGAACAAAACCATGAATGCAAAAAAAGAACTTTCTCTGCAAGCACTGGGTTTTATCTGTATTGATATTTTATTAAATACATTTTAGGAGAAATTGTGAGAGAGACTTGCTTTACATTTCCTCCTAGCGTGGCTCTGCCTTTGGGAAGTGCAAATATGTGTTATGAAGGGCAGTCCTGGGTTAAATATGTGTTTTAAATACTTTTAAATGGGATGCTGATAAAATTGAAAACACTCCTGCAGACCCGATACAGAGAATGTTACCAAAACGTACAAACTTAGGAAAGATTTTCCGAGTACTAGTGAAAGCAGATGTTTCTTTTACATTCTTTAGTAATCTGTAGGAATTAATTTGTTTGTGGGCTAAATATCTCATATTAAAATTTCATAATTATCTGACCTAGGTTGAATGGAGGGATGATGTTTCATTGGTATCCTGTCAGAAATACTTTTCATATTCCCATACCATTGTTTTACAAAGTAATGGTACAAAAATAAAATTGATTTATAAAATCCGATCTGGGAAAGTGCTTAGACTCATTTTACTGCATGCCACTGTAACTGGTGAAATATATTTGGTTCCTGGGTTTTTATATTCATTTCTGATTTTTCAACCAAAAAGATATAGAACTCAAAATTCCAGTTGGAGGTAAAGAGGCTATCAAATTTAGTTAGCACTCGCTAACATTAGTGCAAGGGATCTCAAGTTGTAAAAACACGTACAGGATGATTCGAAGGCCTCGGGTTTTGAATTAAAGGAATGTACTCTTATAAATTTCCTCATAACTGGTGATAAAATATTGCCAACTGGGGTACCAGTCTCCAAAATTGTTTGATGGAGCTGGAGTACCTTCCCTATGTTCATATGAAACATAATGCCATTTTAGAACTTGATTCTCCGCTTGAATGCCTGATATTTTGCATTTTTAATTTGTTCTGATATGAAGAGGTTTTTTTAAATAGGTTGGAGGCAGAGAATTTTCATAGGCACACTCTACATTAAGCTCCCATAAAGTAGTGATCAATTCAATTTGTGTTTCTTTTTGTGAAGAATGGCCAATCACCTTGCCCCTCAGAAGAACCTTTTGGGCCTCCCATAAAGTGGATTTATAGGAAAAAAAGTTGTTTGCAAATATAGAATTCTACAAACTCTTCATCTGCAAAGCTGCAGGGAGTTCAAATGGCAAGGGCTGTTTGATGGGGCTTGCTTTGCCATGTCAGCATCCAGTCCAGTATCATGCATTTCTTTTATGAGTGAAAAAGAGGTCAGGCTGACAGTGGAGGAAAAAGCCACAGGAACAAGTCGTTTTAAAACCCAACACATGTTGCATGCATTTATTGCAAATTAGCAATGATACAATATCGGCATGCGGACTTCGTCTAAGGCACAAATAAATAGCCAAAATTACAATGGACACAGGACCAGTGTTATTGTAAATATGTCAGCACAAATCGTCTCAAAGGACATACAATAATGGAAACAAAAGGAATAGAAGAGAAGAATCTACATCCTGTCTAAAATGTTCATTAAGACACTGAAACACGTTTCTGTTAGGAAATAAAACATAATACGTACAAGTGTGCATCTGGCACTGAGAGAGTAACATTCATTCAGACAGAATGGAACATGAAACCAAAAGTCCTGCCAGTGGTATGACTTCTTCCATCTGACACGATCACAGCACACATTCCACTTGCTTTTTTTACTACTGTGATTTCCACCTCATCACTGTTGTGACATTGGTGTGATGAGGTGCTGTAGGCAAGACGGCACTGAGCCAAAGCTCGTCACCTTTAAAAGCCCAGAGCGACTTTAAAATAACACAGAAAGAGCTGCACTGCAGCGTTTGTGTTCACAGCTTAAAATAAAATATAAAACAGCACTCGAGTGCTGAGTTTTACAGTACTTCCTGCTGTTGCAATCACAACAACTCAAGCAAGCCTTGAGTGACACCTCGTTTCTTTTCCCTTTTTCCCTAGCAGTTGCATTCTACAGGTCACGTGACCCACACTGTAGCCCATCTTAAGGGCCAGACACTTTTTGTGGAAAGCAGTAACGTGACATCACGTTCCGCTTTCACTATCGAGAGGGGAAGCGCCAGGCTGCTGCAGGACAGTCGCAGAGTTACCCACTCTGGCCAGGGTTCCTCACAGCCATTGCCCTTCCCCTGTGCTCCTCCTCTCCCTCCGTGGCTTCTCAGCAATCACATGACTTCTTCTCCGAAGGCCCTGGGCTGTTGATTGTGCGGGAGTTGGTGCGCAGGAGGACATGGGAGGAGTCCTGGTATCCCGGCTGCTGTTGGACCATCATGCCATTCCGCACCATCAGCTCCCTGGCCATTAGCATGAAGGCCTCCTCCACGTTCTGGCACTCTTTGGCAGACGTCTCCAGGGCAGCCAGCACCCCTTGCTCCTCGGCCAGCGTGCATGCATCCTCAAAAAGCACCTGCCGCTGAGAATCCAGGTCTGCCTTGTTCCCTGTATGAGGGGGAGGCAATAGGAGAGAAGGAGGTCAGGCATGCATTTAGGCGTGATAATGATAAATGTCACACACAAAAAATGAGTTGTTCATGTGCTGAGGATCAGGTGGGGCGTCAGTTCCCATAGTTTTGGGGTGAAGTGGCGAGGAGTTGGGCACAGATGGCATATTAGGAGGGTCAAACAGCCATCATGGTCAGCCAAAAATAAGTGCCAGCACTTGAAATGCTTTGTGAAACCAGGTCAATGGACCTCCCCAGGAAGCACACAACTACTGAAGCTACTAGAAAAAAGTCATCCAAAATGACAGAGTGGAATGTGATATGTAATACAGTAGCATGGAATGCCAGCCTCACTGGCATACAATTTTCTCTGGACCTCATCCCACAACACATACGGCAGTATGGTGCAGTGATTAAGGAACTGCCTTGTACCTCAGAGGTTGCAGGTTTCAATTATAGGTGAGGCAATTCTTTAGTACCGTTCAGCATGGTTTTTAACCTGAATTACCTCAGTAAGAAATGACCATCTCTATGAATGGACAATATGTAAAGTATTTCTTGATTTCATTATATTGCATTAGTATTTAGTGAATTATGTTACGCAATAGGACGGCACAGTGGTGTAATCCTCTTGCCCACTGCATGCCCCCCTCCCCCAACCTCGACCAGGAATAAGCGGTTTAAGGAAATGGATGGATGGATGTCATGTATTAATACACGGCCAGTAGCACTCACCTATGAGTATGAGCACCACACTAGCAGCTCCGTACTGGTGCACCTCGCGGATCCAGTGCGCGACGGAATCGAAGGTGCCGCGGCGCGTCAGGTCGTAGGTGATCATGGCGCCGTGGGCGCTGCGGTAGTAGCTCTGGGTGATGGTGCGGAACCGCTCCTGCCCCGCTGTGTCCCACACCTGCATCTGATACAGCACAACACAGACACGTGATCAGATCGTAAAAAAAGAAAAAGAAAAACAAGTCTTCAGCCAATGTCAACATCAAAGCAAAGCAAACCCCTTAACAAAAATATTGTTGTGGTCCCAAAGTGCTCGAACATAAATCACTTAAATCACATTTTAAAAAACTTGAATTATGTGGCCCAGGGTTGCCCTGAACAAATAAATAAATAACAAATAAAACAAATATATAACTGCAGGACATTTTCCTATCACAAAACCAGGGTCATGTTTCTATGCTATACATATATACATGACCAAGCATTTACATACAGGAATTTTCCATTTTCCAATTAACATATTTTACATAGTCATAATTCTGAAGAATATTTCATATTATATAATTCTTTGGGGGGGGGGGGGTGACTTTTGTATGCTATATAGAAAAGTGACCCTCGGATCAGTTTTCCATAGGATCAGCTGTGTATCAAGGACACATGTAGGTACAAGTAAGAGTGTGCAGTACAGTACACTATAACACAATATAATACATCATCTCATACACCATCATCCTTAAACAATTATACCCCTCAGATGAGGTTCTCGTTTAGATAGGAGGTTGCAAAAAAGTTAAATGGTGAATGACTTTTGAATATAAGGTTACCTAGTGGTACCACTATGCCTTTATGACTATATTAAATTTGGGAGATGTGGAGGTTAGAGCTGTTCCTCTAGTTAGGGCAGTCAAATAAGGAAGAAACCCCGGTCACCTGGGACTAGCTAGGCCATAATGAGCAAACAGATTAACTTGGAGGGAGGTGGGGGTAGGTTATCGGTGTCAGTTCTACCTTAATCTATGTTTGTTTGTTTTTTTCTTACCTGAGCACTGCTGTTTTTGTTCGCATTCTTGTCCTGGTTAAGCCATTTTTTTTTTTTTTTTTTTTTTTGTTCCATCTGCTGTCAGCAGGGGAGGATATTTTATCACAGTGACTCTCTCAAAGCAAAAGCCAGTTTAGCTTCACATTTCCATAATACAGTACCTGTGCACTCATTCCCATCTTGCCCATATTTTAAAAAATACATTATGAAAATGTACATGAAAGTGCCTTTGAACCCCTTAACACCTTCCCTCTTTCACTTCTGGTATCTTGTAAGAGGCAAGATTGTTCTCCTAGCAGATACAAGCAGTCGAGATAAAAAAAGAACTGCAGGCCACTGAGATTCCTCTCTGCCTCTCCCTGCTGCACTCTGCCTTAGTGCAGTTACATTGCCATGGTGACCTACACACCTGACACCCTTTCATGCACTTACACCTTCACTTGCTAGGTCTCTCTCTCCCTCTCTCTCTTTCTTTCTTACACATACATACACACACGCGCGCGCGCGTGCGCACACACGTGGTCATGTCAGCCCCTTGTGAAATCTAAACCAATGCACATTTGACCTTATTAATCTTTCACTGAAGTGTAGAACAAATATTAAGCATTCAATTGCCTCTAGCTGTGGGATACAGACATTTACTTCAGATTATTTGCATACTATAATAAGCTTTGACTCAATGCCATAATCCATCAGTACCAAGAAAACAACTATAAAAGCAATTAAAGATTAAACGTACATGAATTAAAAATGGTTAAATTTTCCATCATTTTCAATATGGAGAATGTACTTGCCAACGTGACTAAGGAAAAAATGCAGAAGAACAGGATTGTTCTGTTCTGTTTAAGACACACCAGGCAAAGCATTCCTCGCGTTCCTCACCTGTTAACACCCAACTGGTTCAGGAACAATGCAGTCAAGAGGCTATAGTACTGCGTGAGGTGCTACCACAAGCTCACAGCCTCTCATTACACACACACACATGCGCACACACACACACACGCACACACACACAGGGGGCTCTCACTGCACTGATTGAGCTTGCTAATATAAACAGCAGTACTAGGTCCATTTGCTGTATATACAGATGACTTTGCAGAGATGGTGAAATTTGGAACAGGAAAGGCAAATGGGTTCAGTGCCGATGGGCGTGGGATCACTGAAACCAGGCAGACCCATTTCTGGTTTTACTGGATCTCACTGCCTACCTGAGACTACAGTGGCACCACGTGTAAGATTAAGATCTCATTCATACTGCATGATGGCCCACTTCACAGTCTTTTCTCAAAAGATTTATCCTGGATTCTAATGCTAATGTTTCCCCTTAACTTTTTAACTTTAACAACAAAATGAATGACATTTGTCCTTCCCAATACTTTGATGAGCTAATATTGTTCAGCACTGAATCCAACAAATTGTGTTTGTGAAGAAAAAGTTGCATTTATTTTATGAGTAAATAAAAGTCCAGGACAAATGTTGACTATCTTATTTATTGAGCCTATATCGAGTTGTCTCCAAGGTGTTTTGTTTACATATCCATTTTTCATAAATTTAAAAAATAATCTGTATTGGGTTTGCACATCCTTGTTAAAGTTTTGATCGTTGTAATTGTTATATATTTATATTGTTCTAAATAGCTAGTCATCTCCTCTAGACCCATAATTTGATTGCAGGAGGATTTGGACATGGTACTGCTGTGTTAAACTGGCACTGCATTGCTGCCTGTAGGAAGAGTTTGATAAAGGTGGGAAAACTGTAACTGAGGTTGGGATCTGCCTCAGTTACAGTAATATATTTTAGGGAATCTTGAGATGAAACATTAGAGAACCCCAATCTTAAGTAACAATATCCAACACTGAATCCAGTCCTATAGCACTACCCAAGCATAACACATTAATTTTATATTCTAAAGTGAATAAGATAAGAGCGTCTGCCAAATGCCTGTAATGTAATGTAATGTAATGTAACACAAAAGGTCATGGGTAGAATGGATTGTAGGTAGATAGCAGGAAATAATAAAGAACAGGACAAAAAATCTCAAGCCTACCTTAACCTTCTTTCCCTCAATGTCCAAGGTCCGAACAGTGAAGTCCACTCCGATGGTGTTCTGCTGCTTCTCAGCAAAGACCCCGGTCTTGAAGCTCTGGACCACGCATGTTTTGCCCACGTTGGAGTCTCCAATAAGGATGATCTTGAACAGGAAGTCGAAGGCATCATCCTGCCCTGACCCTGTAGACTGCATAGTGAGGATCGGAAAGAAAGTCTGAAATTATCTTGTGCCTTCAGCTTCCAGGAATGGAGACAACTTTTATTACTACCCTGACTGTCAATAACAGCACTTCTCAGTTTGTTTTTCCAATTTCTTTATCCAGGCAAAAAAAAAAAAAAACACCAAATTCCTTAGTCTCGGGTCCTTGTGTCAGATTGCAGGAGGTAATTCAGAGGTGTGGGAGTCCTGTGACACACCACAGCCACAGTAACTCTCAGGCCAGCTCGGGTGTCCCCAAAGAGCTGCGTGGCAGAACAAAAGACCCCAGAACCTTGTACCATTCGTCAGCTCAAAAACTGAATGTGTGTTCACCCACAACGGATAGTTAGTTCCTTCTCTTTTCCTCTCCTCCTGTGAATAACAAAGCTTTGCCCTGTACAAGGGGGAGGCTATTCGTCTCCCTCAGCAATCCAGTGAAGAACAGGTCCAGCGAAAAGCTTCTTTCACCTCTAACAATATTATTCGAGATCAGAGACTTAATCTTTCCCTCAAGTAAGGATGCCAAGTGCTGGCAGTTCTCTAAAGCATAATAACTGTTGCTATTCAAAATTTTTGTTTTTGTTTATCTCCGTTGCTCTTGTTCTTGTTGCTTTATGTCTCTTTAAGAGCTTCTGCAATGCACCTGTTGTCCTTACGCTCTCTTTCTCCCTCCCCCACACATTCATTCACTCACAAACAATTGAGTCCCACCCTACCTTTCCTGGCAGGTAAGACTGCTTCCTCCAACCCTCCGCCCACTGGCACCACTGCATTCTGGGAACTGATGTTTTTGTACACCATTCAGGTTCTGTCCAGACAGTATAAATGAGAAGTTAATCCTTGCCAATGACTTTTCTTTTCTGCGTTATCAGCAGCTGCTGGCAAGACAGTAATTTATTATGAAAGCAAAACTCCCTAAGTAAACATTATTCAACAGACAGACGAGCCACTCCTAAGAACCCAACAGTCTCTAAACTGGTGGTACATAACTATTGTGCCTTGAATGTTGCCCTTTTGGACTCCATAGGGCAGGGCTTCTAACAAACACACCAGTCACAGAGACATATCAGCCCCCCTCTCACTATTTGACACTGACCTGACAAGAAGTCCCCACAACATTCCATTGCACTCCATTTGCTTATAGCAATTAAATGTAACACGGCCTCTGCGTTGCAAATGTACTCACCTCACCTGATCTTCCATGCAGAGAACATCCAGTTAAATGTGTGTCTTTCTGTCTACAACGTACTAGCTACATTATATCTGAAAAACATGCTCCACGCCTCTCTCGTCATCGTTGTCCAAATGCTCATAAGTGCACCAAGCAGAGCTGGACACAGAGAACAATGTGCATGACTGTGCGAGGTGCCCTTGATTTATTCTTGTCTTCTGAGTGACTTTTTGTTCCCCACAGTGAAAAGTCTGCAACAATGTCTGTAACTGAACAGTCTTGGGTTTGTTCCATTAATACAGGGGCTTAGAATGATTTATTTGAGGGAGAAAGGGACTTTCATGGGGCCTTTTCTTTCATTAAAATAATAGTGGTATAAACACGCACATTCATTAATCAGTTCCTGGAATATGTGCACAAGTTGATTGCTCAGTGAATTATGACACATCATTTTCATTATTACAAAATATATTTTCACAAATATAACAATTGCAACAAATGTGCCATTACTATTGTTTGGGATCATACTTTCTGATGAAGAAGAAAGTACAAAATGAAAATGAGAAAAGTCTTGTCAAAATTAAGTAGACTCTATAATCAAATGAAAGAAAAGGATACTTAAACTGTGTTGCTTCCATAAATATTGTTGAGTAAGTATGTATGTAAAATGCAAATTGCCCCAGACAAGGGCATCCATGATGTGAATAGGACTTACTGGACTGCAATACTCTCACTGTTTGTGGTTTTCTTAACTGTCCCCAAAAATATTATCACCATGGTAAGTCCCAATCCTTTCTTTACGCGTTATCTAACTCGCAGATATGTAAGGGTGGTTGTAGAACCTCCGCCCAGTTGTACAGTATGTTGCTGAAACCTGCGGGATGAAAACTAGGGGCGGTAACATAATGTAAATGAAAACCATTTCTGGTTTATTTCTGGACTCCGGTTTAAAAATGTAAAAAATTAAACGCAAAATAATGAAAATATCTAAAGTGTTAAAGATAAATATTTATACACAATATTGACATTTTTTCATAAATCCATGAAATATATTATTCGTTATTTTCAGTAATGATTTCACTCAGCAGCGACGGTAGATTATGAAAAGTTGAGTATTATGGATAGGTTTTATTTTTAAGGTTTTTATTTTTTCAAGTGTCATGCACCAAAAGGTGCCCAGTCAGCATGGGCTTACAAGACACTACAAAAATAACAAACAAGAGCAATAACATAGCATAATGAGAGCGAAAGAACAAATGTAATATAATGCCATTCATAATGCATAATGCATTTCATGCATTATTTCTTTTAACGTTTTCTGCGCTCGCTACAAATTCAGGACTACAATTCCCATTATACATTGAGATATTGACCGGAAGTACGGAGAGAAGCTAAAAAACAACATCGTTTCTCTCCCAAATCTGAAATGTTTGTGGTGGCTAGCTAACCTGCTAGCGACAGTGGGGTCGCTACATTCAGTGTGATAAACCGCCGGAGTCTTTACGGTAAGTGCAGACTGTTCATTATGTGTTTGATTCATGTGGGCAATATGATTGAAAAACACATGTAAAAATGTCTGCGTTTTTTTTTGCCATGTTGGCAGTTAGCTGGTATTTAGTCATCTGATACCAACTAGCTAGTCTACCTACCCATCTGGGTAGATCGACAGATATGATGGCATGTGTAAGTTAGCTCACTAATTACTCAGCTGAGCTGTGTTCCGTTTTAAATTTAAATTGAAATGACACTATGGCTTTTCCTTCGTGCTAGGTACCTCTTTTAGCTAGCTATCTATTTGTGAGGAACAGTTCTGGCTAACACTGCTCTATGATGTGTAATGTTAGGCTGGTTGTATTTCGCTTGTTAGCCTAGCCCAATGAGAGGTAAAAAGTCAGATACTCAGCCGGCTAACCAACAATTCAGCCAGTCAGCGAAAGGTTGTCTAACGTTACCTTAATGTATAGCAGTGTTGTTTTTGCCACCAGTTTTTGATTTAGTCATGGTTTTAGACTTTTGACAAAAATGTGTTTGAATTTGTCATATTTTAGTCATGACTTCTTCATTCATTTTTGTCCGGACAAAAATTGCAAAAATAATATTTCTTTTTGTAGATGAAAAACTTCAGTCACATTTTAGTCCTAACTTACTTTTTAGCCACATTTAGTTTTTTGCCTCCAGTAAATGCCATGAATGCTATAAATATTTTGTAACATACTCAGAGTGTTCCTAACACATCGGTTGTGACAGTGCATGTCGCTTTTTTGCCGTGAATATTCTCCAAATGTCTGTGCGGAGAACAAAGTGTACATGTATCCACAATTTTAAATAATGTTGATAAAACATGCACAGTTTTGTATTGCATATAAAATTGTTGTGTTACTTGCCTACAGGCAGCTGAGGAGAACTGGCTATACCTGATATTGAGCATTTTGTAAATATAATATGCTTATATTTAATAACGTCAACACTGAAGCTCTGGTGATGCGATCTTATTTAGTTTTTTATACTTTTACTTTATTTTTAAATTGCAATTTCAAAATACCAGTATTCCCGGTGTGTCAATAACCACACCTGTGTTAGCTTATGCACCATATGCCACTGGTTATACTGAATACTGTAACAAGTCTACTTTATTTGCAGTGCTAAATAAATGAAAGCAACTTTGAAATCATGGACATCCATCTGTCCAAGTCACAGAACTGTCTGTGGTCAAAGTTCATGCTACTTTTCCAAACCATTGTTTTCTGTGTTTGGTGCTGCAATATTTGTCAGTTCCATGTTTTCTGATCAGTATTGGAAAATCTGAATCTGCACTCTCCACTGTCAAAGAGTGTCACTAAACAAAGACTTTGATGCCGCAACTAGTATACTGCACTACAAGGCAAAAAGCAGTAACTTCCCAGAGTGTAGAACTGAGGAAATGTTTTTCTTGTCTAGCCAAATGAGTTGTATGCAGACCATTAGAGATGTGGCAGTTTGTTTGCGGTCAATATGATCTTTTTAAAAATTTTAACATATTTATCCTGACATCTAAGTTGACCTTTGACCCTTCTTTGGAAATTACAGTGCCTTTGCATTGCATATGAAACATATTTGGTCATTCCAAAGCAAGAAGCAGTAACTGCGATTTTGTCTTTCACTTCAGATCCTGATCACAATTAAAAACAATACAGTATAATAATAATTCTGATAAAAAATACTTATTTAGATAATGATATAAGATTAATTTGGCTCAAACTGCATTGCAGCAGGAGTGTTATTTTACGTCTATGATTACTGTAGATAGCCCTTAATTTCTGGATTAATGTAAGATGGAAATGGCTCTCAAGCCGTCGATTCTTTTCTGTTGTTCTGAACCTCAGTGCAAACTGAGACTCTCCTGATTGCTGCAAAGTGTTGCTTATTTACAAATCAGTACTGGTTGTGTTTAATGTACTTCTGTCCCAAGCCGTCAATCCCTAGCCATTCACCCAGCCCTCAGTGTTTAATTTGTGATCTGCAATAGCCTGGTTGGGCACTCATTTTATGTATTCTGGTGCTTTTGTGAATTCCTTAGCTGCAGTAGATTGGTGAATCCATTGTGATGTTCCCTCTGTAGCCCTGCTCTCTCTGCTTTCCCACCCTCCCACCCCCTCTCCTGCTGCTCCATTGTCCTGCCCGAAGACCTGCACCCTCCCCCTTCTCCTTCAGACCCTGTGATGTCGCCTCCCTGTGATGGTTTCCTGTCACAGTACACCCACCACCATCTGGTTGCCTTCCTCCTCACCTTCTTTAGGTAAATACAGAGCCCGAGAGGTCAGCCAGTTACCTGCCAGAACAGCCTGTATACACACAGACACACACACACGCAGATGCATACGCACACACACACAAGTTAAATATAGCGCACGCTCACAGTCACACGTCTTGGGTGTTTACTAACCTGTTTACGCTGGACTGTGAGAATACCATGTTGTAAGCTGGACATGGCACAGTTAGGACGGATCTACCAGAAGGAGAATGTTCTGGGGAAGCCATCATCGTTATAAGCCCTGGAGGGTGAGGCTCAGGTCTTTCTTAAGGAAGTAGAACTTGCTATGGAGGAGGAACTGGAGATGGTAGGTGCTTTAGTGAAGATTTCCTGTGTCTGCTTTTCTAATTTCCCACATCACCCTTGAGACTGCTCCTACCTAACCTTCAACTCTGACTTTTGACCGTTGACCCTTGACCCTGGCTCAGCTTCTCTGTGCGAGTGGTGTCATGAGGCAAAGTTGCGCAGCTGTGAAGAACATTCCACTGGGTGGCACATTTTCATCATCCACTCAATGTCCTGCATGCATTATGCAGTGTTCTAACAGCACTCTGAATATCATCAACCACGAGTACAGATTTTTCTGCATCGCTTCAATTTATATCCTCATTCTGTGCTAATGGGCTGCTCTGGGGTTCTCGGGGTGCATTGAACAGGCACGTACAGCAGAGGGCGCTGTGACTGAGTGGTTTCCTCCCTGTCTCTAGCTATGTGCTTCTGCACGCCTCACGGAAGACCTTCAGCAATGTGAAACTGAGCATTTCAGCACAGTGGACCCCCTCTGTTCAAAATGACAGCAGCCCAGCCTTCTCTCCAGCGGAGGTATGTGTACAGGATGTAGACACACTTCCTGAGCTCAACTCTCCCTGGTTTCTGAGTGCTAATGGAGCTGTAATGGCGGACTTACCTGATAGCCATCGCCGACCGTGCTTTCAGTTTTTGGCGCCCAGTCAGCACAGTGGATTCAAGGAAAGTTTGCACTGTGCATACTTATATGTGTTAGCTATATCATAAGCAAACAAAGGAGAGGTCTGGTTTTGTACAATGGCCTTGTGAAGGTTAATTAGACTTAATTCAGGGTCAGTGTCTGTTGTCTGTTTGGCATATTTTTCTTTCCAATTAATGACCACTGACTATTCAATTTACAGTTACAATTTACAATTTTGACTTTAGTGAAAGTGACTTACGAAGGTGTGTGTGTGTTTGTGCACATGTTTTACAGACCTGGGAAGACAATAAGTTGTTTGCAGACTCTGAAGATGCTACACTATTCCTGGGGGCCCTGGACACCATCTTTCTCTTCTCCTATGCTGTTGTGAGTGTGGAGTTGGGGTAGTCTGGATGATGGGGGATCCACTGATCTTTTTCATCCACAGATGTGGATGTCCCACACACACATGGACATTGGAGAATGTTTACACCTGAAACAGACAGACCCATAACAGACACAATGAGACTGCCCTCTCACCTGTACCCACTCTTAACTACACACAAACACGAAGACATCTGCTTACGCACAAACACACAGGCACACACAAACATGCACACACAAACCAGTGTCTTCATCGGCTAAAATTATGACGAAACAGACCCAGACGATTTTTGTTGCAGTTGCTTTGTTGCACATATAAATATGTTACAAGCAGTGCTTGTCATTAACACCCGCCACCAGCTAAATGCGCATAGAATTCGGCAGTGTGACTGTATGACTGTACTGCTCATCCCATTGGCCACGCGCTTCGCCCTCGCTTCTCCTGGTGAACTCGGCCGAAGTCAAACATCCGAACACGGCTCCGTATACTAAAGTGAATAGCTGTAATGGCTTCTGGCTACAAATAAAAATTTATGCCCATTGTCACAAACATTGAGTATGTTACCAAGTATTTTATAGTCATGGCAAGTACTGGATACAGGGGATTAAATGTGGCAAAAAATAAAGTTAGGACTAAAATCTTGACTAAAATACATGGTTTGTTTCGTCGACTGTAATAAATATGATTTTAGTCATTTTCGTCTTGACTGAAATGATTGGAAAATGCATGACTTAAATATGACTAAGACTAAAAGACTATGACCATAACTGAATCAAAAGCAACACTGACACAAACATGAAGGCATTGCTCCCTAAAACAGCTTCAACTAACAGGCAACTGTATGAACATCCTTGGATGCAGCATGTGGTCTGTGTGTGCCTGACTGTGTTCCCCCTGCAGGGCCTGTATGTGAGCGGGGTCATCGGGGACCGGCTCAACCTGCGCTATGTCCTCTGCTGTGGACTGTGTGGCTCAGCCGTGGTGGTGAGTCAGAGCACTGTCCTGTGGTTTTCATCACATTTACCACACGTAGGGCCTGATTTACTAAGACCTTTAGGACATACAAAGTTCAAAACCTTTTAGCATATGCAAAACCGATTTGTCATGGTATTTATTTTGTGCCAATCATTGGTTGTGCTGTTAGTTTTGCGTGCGCTAAAAGGCTTTGCATGTGCTAAAGGTCGTAGTAAATCATGTCCAGAATGCACACCAGACCTGGGTCAAATACGTATTTGTTTTAGATTCAAATGCTTTTCTACGCTTTACTGGTCTTGTCTGGTGTATTGGAACCAATGAAATACTCTCAAAAAGTGCAAACCCTGCCTTCTGGTCATATTGGCAGGCTCAATTACACCAGGCAAGATCAATAGAGCACAGAAAAGTGTTTGAATCCAAAACAAATACATATTTGACCCAGGTCTGGTGCACACGTATTATTAGTTGAGGGCCATCTCTCTCTATCTCTCTCTCTCTTTCAGGAGTTTGTTTTTGGGACACTAACCGAATGGCTGCAATTCTACAACATCTACTTCTACTGCGCTCTGTGGGTCCTCAATGGCCTGCTGCAGTCTGCTGTCTGGCCCTGTGTGGTGGCCGTCATGGGAAACTGGTTTGGAAAATCCGGGTAAATGTAATGTGCCCCTTAATCCACCCCCTCAGCCCCTGCTACCACCATGTCAGGGTGTGTGAATGCCTTATCACACGTGTAGCTGTCATGTTGAATAAGGGAATTTTTCATATGCATCTTCAGCAAGGCAAACTTGCTGAGAATGCATGTGTCAAGTAAGGGAATGTTCCAGAAGACGTGCATGTCGTCTGTGGAGTGTTCCAGAGAGGAGGTTGGGAGCAGTGTGTCTGTGTGTCTCCACCCCCCACAGCCGCGGATTCGTGTTCGGCCTGTGGAGCGCCTGTGCTTCGGTGGGGAACATTCTGGGGGCTTTCCTGGCGTCCAGCGTGCTGAAGTACGGGTATGAGGTGAGCACGGGGACCGCAAAGGCTTGGACCTGAGAGACAACAGCGTGTTGTGTGGTTAGGGTTGCCACCTTTGTTCTGGCAAAATGCGGGACACCCGGTGTTGAAATGACTTCAAAGCAATCCATTACAAGGACACACATGCTTTATTCAACGGGAAAAAATAACAAAAGCACTACAATTTACAAGTGTAAGAAAAATATTGCATATTATAGCTTGGCTTTGTAAAGCTGATTGGTTTGACACAAACCAGGCTGAAACATCACAATAACATATTGTCCATCCCAGTCAAATGGAAACTATCAGTAACTGCAGACATTCCAACAACAAAATATAAAAAACAGCGAGGCACTTCACTTCCTGTTCACTTCCAATCAGTGAGGCAGCGATGATGACACTGACGTAACTTGCACTCTCACGCAGCAGCGCGCAGAGGCTGAGCCTGTCTGTCTGGAGCTCACAGTCACCACCAGTAAAATTACACTTCTCACTCCGCTTGTAAAACTGGTTTGAATGTTATTCTCAGCACGTTGAAGACCTAGTGTTATAGATGAAATGACGTGCACGAAAATACGGGACTAACTGCGTCACGTAATGAATCAATACGGGACGTTGCATTTTACACTGAAATCCGGAACAATCCTGTATTATACGGGGCGGGTGGCAACCCTGTGTGTGGTCCTCTCATAGCACAGTCACAAGGGGAATGTTTAATCAGCTGGCCCACTTAAACAGTGTGTGGATTTTGTGTGAATGAGTGCTGTTCTGTTACCGAGGACAACAGGAATATTTATGCAGCACTGTTTACTGACACTTTCCTATAGACCCTTGTAGAAAGCGCCTGTTGTGCTTTGTGTCTTCCTTCAGTATGCCTTCCTGGTGACCTCTGTCGTGCAGTTTGCGGGTGGAGTGGTGGTGTTCTTTGGTCTGCTCACCTCTCCCAAGGAAGTTGGTAAGTACAGAGCACTGTTACAGAGGCGAGCACAGGGCACTATTACAGAGGCTAGCACAGAGCACGGTTACAGAGTCAAGCACAGGGCACTGTTACAGAGGTGAGCACAGAGCACGGTTACAGAGTCAAGCACAGGGCACTGTTACAGAGGTGAGCACAGGGCACTGTTACAGAGGCTAGCACAGAGCACGGTTACAGAGTCAAGCACAGGGCACTGTTACAGAGGTGAGCACAAGCATTGTCACAGAGGTGAGCACAGGGCACTATTACAATATATTGTCATGCACAAATATCTTGATGAAGGTGTTGAATGAACATTAGCCAGTAGTGTTACAACATTAAACAAAGTCCACAGTCCTGTAATCCTCACTGAACACACTATGAGAGAGGCAAGTTGATGGAGCCAAAACTAAGTTTGAAGAAGTGCTTTCTGAGTCTGCAATATATGGGTGTACTTTGAGTGTGAGTGTATGTGTCATTGTGAGTGTGTGTACGTGTGTGGGTGTGTGAGCATGTGTGAGTGAGAGAGAGAGCATATGTGTGTGTGTGTGTATGTGAGAGAGAAAGTGTGTGTGTGCGCGTGTGTGAGAGAGAGTGAGAAAGAGAGAGTGTCTGTGTGTTTGTATGTGTGTGTGTGTGTGTGTGTGTGTGTTCTCCCTCACATGGCCCTGGGTCACCCCACAGGTCTGATCATGACTGACCTCAGACCAAGGGAGCGGGACTCAGACAGTCAGAGACCACTTATTAGTGACGATGAGGAGGAGGAGGAGGAGTTGTGTGATGCAGATAACTGCACCATTCAGTCGCAGGATGAGGAGATGGAGACCTCACCCACTCCCATAGGCTTCTGTCAGGCCTTCTGCCTACCTGGAGTATTGCCAGTAAGCATGATCTACTTATCACAATTTATTTTATTGCTTTCCAAAATGGGTTATATCCTTATGTGAGATAATGTCTGTGCCTTTTGTGAATTTCCATTTATGCCCCCTCGTTCAACTAACAGAAGCTTGGAAGAGATTAAGAACCTTAAGTCTTTCCTCATCTTTTTTATTTATAGTTTTCTTTCATACCAGGAATCAGTTTAGTTGCCTTTCTTTGAACCTTTTCCAGAGCCTCTATATCGTTCTTGTAGTATGGTCCCCAGAACTGTACACAATACTTAAGTGTGGTAAGGTATTGTATAAGATAAGTATAACTTCCTTGGATTAATACTCAATACTTCTGGCTGTATATCCGGCCATCCTGCCTACCTTTTTTACTGCTAAGATATGTTCTTTTGCCGGGGTTGTTAATAACACTCCAGTAGTACAATGCCATTCCTATTTTACAGAAGGCTAGCTTCAGTATGAAAGCCTTTTGGGTCTATGGAATTTCTAGCCTGTTTATGGTAAACACAAACGTGTTTTGGCTAGGCCATCACCAACGCAAAAGTTGGGCAAGTCAGACCCCCTCAAGAACTGTAGCAGCTGAAACAACTGCGCACTAGGAGCCCTGCCAAATGTCTGACCTTCTTGTGTGTGTGTGGTGTACTGTAGTGACCTTGTCTTCTGTCACTGCTTCCGCCCTCTGCTGCACAGTACTCCCTGGCCTTTGCCTGTCTGAAGCTGGTCAACTACTCCTTCTTCTTCTGGCTGCCCTTCTACCTCAGCAGAAACTTTGACTGGAAGGAAGCTGAGTCCGACAGGCTGTCGGTGTGGTACGATGTGGGCGGGATCGTGGGTGAGTGAGGCGCGGTGACGTGCAGCGTGGTGGATAGGCGGGGTTGCTTTGACCCACATAACCAAGGAACAAAAAAGCAAAAATGAAAATGAGTCAATTGGAAATGATACAGAAAATGTAGAGAATGTTCTTACTCCGAATCTATGACCTTAAGAGTGTTTTAATGGTTTCATAGCCATCTTTAGTGTACATTTGAAGCTATACTTTATTCATTATTTTTTTCCCCATTCGTCTTTTGCTGTCCCCTCTCTGGCCCCTCTTCTCTCACTCTACCCTCTCATTCCTTTGTTTCCCTGTTCTCTCCCTCTCTCCTCCTGTTTTCTCCCTCTCTCTCCTCCTGTTCTCTCTCTCTCCTCCTGTTTTCTCCCTCTCTCTTCCTGTTCTCTCTCTCTCCTCCTGTTCTCTCCCTCTCTCTTCCTGTTCTCTCTCTCTCCTCCTGTTCTCTCTCTCTCTCCTCCTGTTCTCTCCCTCTCTCCTCCTGTTCTCTCTCTCTCTCCTCTTGTTCTCTCTCTCTCTCCTCCTGTTCTCTCTCTCTCACCTCCTGTTCTCTCCCTCTCTCCTCCTGTTCTCTCTCTCTCTCCTCTTGTTCTCTCCCTCTCTCCTCCTGTTCTCTCCCTCTCTCCTCCTGTTCTCTCTCTCTCTCCTCCTGTTCTCTCCCTCTCTCCTGCTGTTCCCTCGCTCTCTCTCAGGTGGCACAGTGCAGGGTCTGATCTCTGACTTCCTGGGCAAGCGGGCCCCAGTGTTGGCGGTCAGTCTGTTGCTGGCCATGGGTTCCCTGGTGGGCTTCAGCCGTGAGTAGAGCCGCCTTGTCAGCACACATGCAGCAGTGCTGTGTAACATATACAGCATAACAGGACACAGTGCTTCTGTTTCACAGCATCGTTAAGATGCAGTTCCAGCTGTTGTCCAGCAGGGTGTCGTTCGACTGCAGTCAGACCAAGGTCATGCATTATTCAGATGATTGAACAGGGTTGCATATTATTTTACACCTTTTGTTTTTTTTTGTGATTTTCGTTCAGATTCCCCGAATGATCGAGTGATAAACGCAGTTCTTCTGGCTGTCACAGGTGGGTCAAAAGAGAGAAGTGGTTCTGTCAGCATTCAGACTGATAGTTGGTCACCTTTAACCTTTTCAGATAAATGCTCTCTATTCAAATGTTACCGTGGCGATATGAGGGGGCACTCTGTGGTCAGGCTCTGGCAGATAGCAGTGCTGTCAGGTGGGTCGGGACTGTGTCCCCCCCCCTTTGGTAGTCCTCCCTCACGGGGGCGTCTCTGTGGCCTGCAGGGTTCTTCATCGGCGGACCCTCCAGCTTGATCAGCTCGGCCATCTCGGCGGACCTCGGCAGACAGGAGGCGCTGCGGGGGAGGCACGATGCGCTGGCCACCGTCACCGGCATCGTGGATGGGACTGGGAGCATCGGTGCTGCTGGGGGACAGGTATTAGGCCGATACCTGAGAGAACAAGTGTGTGTGTGCGTGCGTGCGTGTGTGTGTGTGTGCATGTATGTGTGTATGTTTGTGTGTGTGTGTGTGTGTGTGCGTGTGCGTGCGTGCGTGCGTGCGTGCGTGCGTGTGTGTGTGTGTGTGTGTGTGTGTGTGTGTGTGTGTGTATGTTTGTGTGTGTGTGTGTGTGTGTGTGTGCATGTATGTGTGTGTGTGTGTGTGTGTGTGTAGGTAAGAGAGAGCAAGAGAGGAGAGAAAGTATAATACAGAAATTTCCTCAGTCTGTACGGTCATCTTGAAAAGTGAATTGATTAATGGAGAAAATAGAAGAAGAGATCAAGGAGCCAGTGAGAGGGGGAGGCCCTGAACGGGTTCACAGGTTTTCTGCAGAGTCTGTTACTTTTAATTATTATAGGAGCTTCCTAATTCCTAATTTATTTAGCTGAATTTTATAAGAAGCTATGTGTACACGTGTACTTGTGTGTGTACCTGTGCAGGCACGTGTACATGTCTTAGAACTCGTGTATAGATGCGTGTGTGTAAGAGAGTCAGGAAGCAACCTTTGTGTGTTGCTGTATTTCAGTACCTGGTGTCCCTGATTGAGAGCAAGCTGGGCTGGATGTGCGTGTTTTACTTTTTCATCGTCATGGTAAGAGCAGACGTGTGTGTGCGCCCACGTGCACTGATTTCATTATTTATTGTATTACTGATTTTCTACCCTTCTGCCAGTTCAGTCAATTGCTTTTCCACATGTAATTAATCTAGACACTCCCAAAGTAATAGGGTGCCATTCACCGTCTGAAGTTCACTGCAGGCTTGGCCTGTTTTAATTCAGCCTATACAGATACTGGCCCGATAGGTGGATACAGTATGAAGTCACTTTATAGGGTTAATTGGGCCATGTGCCCCCAGAACAGCATGTGTGCACCATGAATAGAATCTGCCAGCCTATCAAATTCTGCAGGATGCACATGGCACCATTCTTTCACGGCAAAGTCAATCAACTCATGCTTTGCTGATGGAGGAGGAAACGGCTGTCTCTGACATCGTTTCCAGAATCCCTTATAAATGCATGATCGCTTCTGATCTGGTGACCCGTATGCCAAGGCCATGGCATGTGGATTGCATAGTGGTCCAGCAAGCCATTCTGTGACCTCACATGCTCTGTGGATAAGAGCATTGTTTTCCTGAAAGACATCCCTCCCAGCAGGAAGGGAATGCTGCAATATAGGATGTGATGGTGAATGATCAGAAGCATTCAGTAGACTTCTATTGACCTTGCTTTCTAAGGGGATGAGTGCACCCAAGCCATGTCTGGAAAATGTAATCCACAGCATTATGGACCCACCAGAGCCTCTCAATGTTGGAACCAAGCTCTCAGGCTCATAGACCTGTTTAAGAGTTTGCTACACGTACAGTGCAGTGAAAAAAATATTTGCCCCTTCTTGATATCTTTTATTATTGCATATTTGTCACACTGAATGGTTTTGATCTTTAGACAAAGGGAACCTGAGCAAACTCAAAACACATTAAAACAATAGCCATGCAATGGCAGAACCAAAACACCCCCACACCCCCGGAAGTCATTTTGACACCTGCATCTCTGTGTCTCTCCGTGCTCTGTGCTACAGACAGGGGGCAGTCTGGTCTTCATCTTTCCCCTGCTTGTGAGAGAGGTGTGCACCATGTGGAGGGACAACCGGGGACGGACACACCAGCTGTGAGGGCCGGATTGTCCCCGCCGCTGCTCTGGGGCCCGGGGGGGCACGCCCCTCCTGCGTACGGCCCTCTTCGAGGGACACCCCCCAACTGACGGAGCACTGACCGCCCCCCAGACTCCTCAACTGCCCAATCACAGACTGCTACAGAACCAGCAGATGCCTGCAGTGTCAGGCGCTTTGCTGAAAGATGTTGGTTGGGAGTGAAGGTGTTCTTACACTACTTTGTGAACAGAGAAATGCTAGACAAGGGGCAACCAACCAAATTATGATAACCAGCTGGGAAACTAGCTGTTACTGTTAAAATGGTTCGCGCAGCTTTTGGCAGTTCTCATTTTTGTTTTGTCAAAAATCTAATGTAAACTTGTAACTTTGTGGACCACGAGCCAAGTGAAAAGTCAAAGGCCTGTTTCGGGTGAGGGGCTGGCCCCTCTCTTGTACTGCTCCCAAGAATGGGGAGTCGCCAGCTTAATATCAGTCATTCCAGTCCTATGAGCTGCCTCTGGGCATTTTGGCTAGTGATGGCTGATGTGAAAGTGTACCTTGGGGCCTTCTAGGACAGCGATCAGGTCGCCTTGTGAAGTTTGCCATGTATATATGCACATCCAGAAAAAGAAACGCACACTGACAAAAAATCTTACCTTTCCCCTTCTCTTTTGATCCGCAATTACTGACAGTGGGTATATATGGTCTCTTGTCAAATGATACAGTTTAAACTGTAGCATAATGGTTTCTTTAAAAAAAAAAAAAATTGTGATAGACACACATGTAATCCTTTTGTCAATCAGCCCTTTTTCATCATTGGCATGATTTAGTTGTCTGTAGTCAGATAGACGCATTGAATATGGTACTGTGATTAAGAAAAAAAACCGCTGGGACTATGTGGTAATTCTTGCAATGCAATCCCAGAAGTGCCAGGAGGTGCTCTGTTTTGCTGCTCTGTCATGGACTGAAATGTGCTTTTTAAAGATAAGTGGTTCTTCACGTTTGCACTTTTGATTTTAAGCTGTTTTATTTCTCTATGTAATGCTTGGAGACTGAGTTGGCATTTTTTTTTATAATTAGTCTTAACCGTTGTTATCCATTTCCACTGTCTTCAATTTCATATGCTTTTTGGAATCAATCATGTGGGCTCTAATGCAATCAGTGGGACAAGTCATCACCAGTTGTTACTGAACAATCCCAAAAGGGACAAGACTTGATATTTTCAAATAAATACAATACATTCAAATGACATATTAAATGGTGTTATTCTGTATATTTCTTTTTTAAATTGATTCAGAAAATATATGTATTCCTCCCGCTATGTACGTTAAACACAAGGAACAAGTTGGTCTTATTTAGAATACCCATGGCTTGCTGAGATGGGTTCTGTATCTGTCTCCATCGAAATGCAAGGCAGGAATAAAACACTGCAATAAATCCAATATTCTTAAGGCTTTTTTTCTGGTATACTTGAATGAATAGATGAAAGAATAAGATTAAATGAATAGATGAATCGAATGAAAGATTGCACGCATCATTCAATGGTAGCTGTCAGTGTTCCAGTTTATTGTTGATGGTTCCTTACAGTGAGCTGGAGGCTTTGAAAGATCTGGTCATTTGAAGCTGCTAGGTGGCTACTCCTTAAATAGTTGTGCATGAGGGAGGATACTCTGACAAAGCAACGACAGCACACCACACCTTTTATGTACATTGCCCTGCAGGATTCCTGGCTACTGTTGGTGCTAGCATGCTTGGGGATTTATTGCAGATTAGGGCTTGTCACTGCATCTGTCACTGGTTGGTGCATTGAAGTCCTACCCAAGAAAATGGTTTAATACCTAGACACTACAACTAAGAACCAACTTTAGTTCTACTTGTCAACAGCAGGGGGAGTCAGGTACACTGTGATTGCAGTGCAGGTATGAGTCGTCAGCTGACTCTGGAGGCATTTGAAGATGGAAAAGCAGTTCAGAAAAAAATGCAAATGGAGTCCGGCAGAACAGAGGTTTCTTTTACTGTTGGTCTAGATACAGACTAGTGCTTTTTCACAAATCTGGTTCCATGCAACAGAAAGGCAACTGTTAGCTGCCAGACCTCTAGCAACAGATGTCTGCAGCTTCAGTGTCCTGAAATTACAGCATTTAAATAGGTGAAAGTATATTATTTCAACCTGATCCAGACCGGTGACCAATAGGGTTTCAATAGTCTGTAGAAATGGCAGGCTGCTTCCATTAAAGTTCTACTCATCTAGAATTTGTACATTGATCATTCACTTCAACTCCCTGGGCACTCAGATGTTCACACATGTTCATATATATATATTAAAACACACATTTTGAATTTTACTGTTGTGGGATCGCTTACTACTGATTCCTATGTCTGTAATTGCTATGTAATGGTTATTCTCCAGGAAGCAGTCAACAGTGAGAAAAGACAAAGGACACTTGTATCCATTAATTCGTTTTTTATTCAGCTATTAGAAAATGGAGACTTCATACGCTATACAATTTCTATAAATGGTAGGATTTGGTTCTGAAACATTGTATATTCACAACATCAAAGAAAATGGAGAAACCACTTGAATCACAGAATGGGCAAAAAACAAGAGGTTGTTTTGCCCCCCTATAAACCTAAGCAGTAGTAAATTATACTGTCAATTTAAACTGTATACAAGGGTATAATTAACTCATGCATATAAGGCACAAAATACATGACAATATACCTGTAGCAGATTAATTTTTTTTTTTACATGGCTACACACCAATTGTGGGTCTGGTAGAAACACAAGACTAGATTGGTTAGTATCCCACAGTGAGGTTAATTCAACTCTCATCTATAGCAAAAGGGCACTCCAGTCAAAATCTGTGGTTTGATACTATATATTGTATAGCAGTATGTATGAAACATTGCCTTAATAACGGAAGTAAAGCTCAAGCCAGGCCTGAGCCTTAGCCCCCCTACACCACTGACTGGAAATAAAGGCATCTTCGAGCTGCAGCCATAAATCAATGGGAGGAAACAAATGTTTTCAGAAGAAATATTTTCGAACAATGAGACATTCCTCGAGCAAAAAAAAAATATCTACGTTACTTCAGACACACTTAAGGCCTGTTTGATATCTTCTGTGCAGTTGGAGACCAACAGGCAAGAGAAATTCCATCCAAAACATTTCTGCTTCCTCCAGCTGGCTTACAGGGGCAGAGCAGAGATGCATTAGCTCCATGTCATTGCTGTTAAGAAGGGGCTGGCTCAGGGCTAACAGCACTTTGGGGGAAAAAAAGCATTTGTTTCATACATGCCACATGACGTATAAAGGGCCTAAGTCTTTCTTGTTTAGCATATATTAACTCAAAATGATAATGGGTATCAAATTTTGACAGTTGCCTTACTTTTGCAGACAATATGACTGTCAAGAGGAGACGGCTGTGCTGTGAAGTGAACTACAGCCCTTCGTGACCAAAGCCAGGTTCAGACCTTTTTTCCCCTCAGTGAGTTTTTAGTGAACATCTACTTCATAGACCAATTCTACTGGCCCACAATGTCCCTGCCCCTATGTGTGGGCACAGGTGTCCTGTGGCCATACCCCCAGTCTCCCATAACACCATTGGAAAGAATATATTATTACATCCGTGACACAAGTAGTGCAAAGACGGTACAAAAAAAAAGAAAAACAATTAGTTAGTTTTATACAAAATGGAATTTATAATTATTTTCCTATACATGAGACAATGCATAATCAGAATAAGTTAAATATACTTTTAAAGTCTGTTTTGAACACACTGAAAGAATAAAAAAAAGAGCACATACCAAAAAAAAAACAAATTCAAACAGCACATCCAAGCAAATTTTTGCTCATTCTTGAGGTGAGGTGTGTAAACTTGTAGTGAAGTACAGCATATTTGTTGACAACTCATGATTGCTTCTGTAAAGTATATATTTTTAAAACACACTGTGCAGACACTGAGGCAGATGGTGAGGACAAGAGAGTTTAGACCTTTGCAGATCACAAACATTTTTCTTCTGAAATACCAAAGGCTGTTAGTCTTTGCAAGAAACTCCTTTGATACAAGCCCAGATACTCTGTTTCATTCTATTAGAAAACCCTTCCCCCCACCCCCATTCTGACCGTTTCTGGGAAACTTGTCAAACAAAAGCACGTCAATGAGTCAGAGACAACAGTGCTCAGATCTCCCACAGGATTTGGGTTTCCTCTGCACAGTCCGGGACTGAAGTGGGCTTTCACACTGGCTCACTGCGATGGCTGATGTACTCTGTAGCAAGGCAGCCATACAGGTGCACCCCAGTAGAACAGAAACATGAAGAACCTAGAGCAGTCCTCTCATGTAGCTCTCCCCCAGGAACATCTGACACAGGCGTAGTGGGAGTTGACCTGATTTTTACATTGTTTCTGTCAGTCGTACAACATTGGACGGGTGAGGTAGACAGTCCAGGTTATGGCTATAAAATTATTTTTTTCTTAAACAAAAAATTCCCACAGTAAAGCCCGCTCCAAAGAAAATCTCAAAAAATGTGTCATTTTTTAACTCTGCACTAATATTGGCAACAGACACAATGAGCACTGTAACAACCATATATCACGCTAAGTTCACTAATGCAAAGAATGCATTAAGCTTCATATAATCTTCTCATTTCCTGATCATTTGCTTTGGTGACTATAATAGTATATCCTTTTTAAAAAGGGCTCAGTAGAAATTGGCTGGTTCACTTCAGTGTCACTGTCCCTTTTGTCAAACAAGTTTAAAGGAGTTTATTCAACTGCCAATCATGTCAATTTAATGGAGCAAAGCTTCTTTGGTCAACCGCTTAAACAAAATCTACAATCTATTTACAGCATGGTACACACACAAAGACACACGCACACAGGCACACGCACACACAATTCCACGAACCTGCACAGTAATGCGACTGTGACGCAGGTAGATTTATAAATGGTTTGAAGTATTCTTCATGATTTGTGTGCATTTATGCACATGTACATACCGTATAAACCTTCACACATTAAAATATGTCCCTACTCTGTTCTGAAAAATCATAATCAAACCTAACGCTATCAGTGCTACATTCCCTTTATTTACTAAAAGGTTGCAATTAGAGCCTCTAATATGTTGCTACAATGAAAGGCAAGGCAGAATATAATTTGCTACATTGTTAAAATAGTGTTACAAAAGCTACATATAAACTACGAACCAATATCAGATATGTCATACTTTAAGGCTTTTAAAATTTCCTCTGCTGCTCAGAAGTAAATTATAGGACAGAAAATTCAAACATTATTTTGTACAATAAAATTAATTGGTCAATCTATTTTTGATGCACTCTGCCAAAGTATAAATGTCGAACGCAGCACACAGCTTGTCACCATGTTTGGATTTAAGTTGGATAGATGGGATGTTTTGTAAGCTAATAAAAAACACTTTATTACTAAAGGTCATTAGAATCTGCTGGGGCTGCAGCGTCAGAGTAGTGATCTCAGTGGCTCTCTGACTGTCCAAGCTACGTTACGATTTCTGACCTTTTCTCCTTGGGAAAATGCCTCTGGGGCAGTGCTTAAAGGGAGCACGGCTTGCTGAGCAGGCAGGATTAAAACAAAGGGCGAAACCACACTGAGCATCACGTAGAGAAAAGCCAGCAGGATGGAATGGCTTGTAGTCTGGGGAGTGTTATGAAAACAATCAAAGGTATTGTTTCTAACACCACAAACAAGGAAAGGTCCTGACCTCTCCCAACAAAGTTTTTTTTCTGCTAAAAATAGAGTGCGTTAGGGTTTTTCACAGTATACTTTAAAAATTATAGTGTAAGGTAACTAATGTTGCTATAAAGCACATCTGTCAATAGCTACATATAATCAGCAATATAAATATTTCCAAATGAAAGTCTCATCGAATGAACTGTAATGAGTTTCTTGGGACTTAAGCCTCCTTAAACAAAAAGGTGTTGTGTAAAACAAAGAGATATTTGTCTGAAGTTTTTTGCCCAAACAGGACAAGCTTATAGCCATCAAAATATTGTAAGTGAAGAAATGATATATACAGATGTATATACAGATGAAGAGTACTTATTGTCCATGAGCACTGTATAGTCCCTCATCATGGTGTTGTCTGAGGCCCTCCGCTTACTGGAAAACAGGACCCTTATGTTGTAAAGACTTCTTCTTCTTCACAGAAAAAAAGTCTGAGGAAACATAAAAAGAAAATAGCACAGCAGCATTAGAGTGGGCATCTGCTTACTGAACACTACAAAAATACAAACAGCTACAAAACATTTTACAGCTAGGACATTGTTTTCTCTACTTCTAGACTACAGTAACTGCAGAATAATCAGTCATAAAACCTGTTGGCTGCTATTTTGTCTGACCATAAAACATTGGCTCCAATTAATCTTATCATACCTAGCAGGAATATGAGGTTGTACGTGCTTCCTCTCTCACCTGTAATGGTGGCCTGTCTGCGTTTGAGAGGGCTGGAGGAGGCCAGCCGTTTCTCGGCCTTGCAGCTCCTGTACGTCTCTCTGGTTGTGATCTCCAGGTACTCCTGCGTTTGGGAGACGTCGGCAGCCCCTCCACCTGGCACCTGTGCCCTGGGCCTGATCCCGGCCTTCACCACACAGTTGCGGTAGAACGCCGGCACATCCTGGCACCGCAGCTCCTCCCACTCGATGGAGCCCTGGCCAGGCCTGTCTCTCTGGAAGTCGAAGTTCCACCTCTTGTTGGCCACCTCCACGCTCATGCACAGCAGGCGCTGGAAATCCTGCTGCAGCTGCTGGTGGTCGACTGGGCCAAACAGGCTCCTGCGCACCGGCCCTCTCCGCAGCTTCACATCCACGTCCTCCCTGCTTGTCTGCATGCTGTCCGATTCAAAAGACGCCATCGCCCTGTTCCTGAAAGAAACAGGAAAGTCAAGAACTTATCGAAGAAATCAGACTCACATAATCTCTGCAACAGTTAATTTAACACTTATACTGAGTGGGGAAACCACGAGAACACCTAGTCCCCAACACAGTTCACATGGTTCCCACCCTTACGTAACAGCGGTGACACACTGCAGGGCAGGCACAGTAGTTTAAGAGACAAGTGAAATGGTAATGTTAACACCTGAACAATGGAACCTGTTACTGTAATTTTAATGTATATCCTACTGCCAATAAAAAGGGAATACAGTTGGAACCTACTTTGAACCCCCCCCCCCCCCCCCCCCCAAAAAAAGAAAAAATAGCATGTCCTGTGTACCTGTTAGAATATGTTTCAGTCAGTATGTTTAAGGAAACTTGGAAATATGGGAGGGCTACCTTATGAAAAAGAAAAAAAAGAAACACATGATAATCCCTCCACACCTAGGGCAAGTTTGCCTCTTGAAATGCCCCATTTGGCGCCAACGGCTCAACAGTAAAATCCTGTTCAACAATTCCCTGGCACTAAAATGCCAACCGCGTCCGTTTGGACAAACGGTATGCGCCGTTGAACCTGGACAGTCAACGCCTAACAAATTAAGTTGCGCCAGTAAGAAACGGTAACACTCTTAAAAAGGTTAACTGCTTAACTTGCGCTTAAGAATCGGTAAAAATGATCTAGCACCCACTGGCGTCTGCGTCCCAACATTTGTAAAATATCTGAAATTTACATATAAATATGGTAGAGTATGTGGTTTGAAAACTGTAATTAATGCGTCGCAAAATGGAGCAATTTCTAGGTGTTTGATTGAGAGAATTGCAAAACGCCACCTGGCAGAGGCGACTCAATATTTCGCAATACCGACCTCCCCTTCTATACGCTCTATGGAACGAGAAAAATCAAACCTGACCCTTTTAGGAATTTACAATGTAGGAATGAAAAAATTAGAAATACTATCGGTCAGAAGAAAGAAGAAATGTCAGGGGGAAACAGAACGTCGGGTTAGACTAAAAATCCGTTATCTATGTTATAAAATGGCTTAAACCGAAAGGTTTCCACAGCCTATCACTTAACACGTTTCTTGTGTGACGCAGTTTGTTTTTCGGTAGGCTACTACCAGACCAGTAGCCTAAGCAGGGGTGCCTTTCATCGTCTAAGTTTATTACCCAAAATATCGATCGAAATTAAATCAGTTGATTTCATTAAATCTTTTTTTTTTTCTTTCTCTCAATCAGTTGGGAATCCTGTAACACTAGCCCGTTGGGTCCTCTTCCAAATTCAACGTTACATTAGCTACCGTTAGGTACAGTCGTTGTATATATTTTCGTTTTAACTGGTGCATGTGTTATCGATTGCTTACCAAATATAATTCTTGTTTGGCAAACGTTTTATTTTCCTTATCTGGTTACGGAGTTTTATACATTGGTATAACTGTTCAAATCTGTCAGCAGGAAAACAGTAGATTCCTTCAGAGCAACAAAATAGGTCACTAGTATTTTTAATGTGATCTTTTATAAGAAATACTGATCTCCATTGCAAGAAGCACCTCCACATTTTGCCTTCGAGTGAAAGTTGTTTACGTAGAAAAAGTGGGCGCGGTACGGAGATCGCATTACTAGCTACATCACGCACTGCCTTACACTCACAGAAACTTCACTGTATACTGGTACTACAAAACATCCGCTTCAGAAAACAGGAAAAAACTTTGAAACTTTGTCATACACCATTAGTGCACATTGTGTTCCCTTCACAAATTACTGGAATTAAACAAACAAGGTATTTTCAAGTTAACAGTTCTAATATGGAGCAAGTGACGCAATACAAATGCCATATCCAGTCCATAGACTAAATTAGGCATTGGTCCTATAAGGCTGATGGCTATCCAACACAAATATCATGTTATCCAGAAGAAAAAAAAACCAAGGAACAATTCGATTCGTGGACGGGTGATTTCTCATAAATTAATTTAAGAAAAACCATTTTAAAAGAAAATTTTACCATAAAAAGTAATGTCATTCATGCAGTAGCCTACAACGTGAACGATAAAACAGTTGCACTTAAGGGCAGAAATATAAATAATTCATTCACAAGAAAAAGATTAATGGTAAACCATTCTGAATATTGCCTTAGCGATGGAGCGACAGTACGCTACAGTACGACAGAGTATTTTCTATCGGCTACTTACCATCAGAGTGAAAACAATCTCTTCCAATCGTGAAAAAGTTCGAACTGCTGCAGATTACAAATCAACGACCTTTGTCCTGACAATATATGAGTGGTCCTGACAGCCTCCAAACAAAAAATGTTACCATAAACACCTGAGAACACAAGTAACCTACTGTGTTTGCGACTGCCTCAGTTCTTACTCCTGCCTTGTTTGTTACGGACATTGGAAGTTCGGGACGTCCTACAGTCAATTTAGTCACGTGACAAGATTCACAACGATCTTTCTTCAGGCGCTGGATCTGTGCTACATTCTCTGGATCAGTGCCAAAGAAAACTACTTCTTGCACAGCTCATTCGAAAAACAAGTAACCTAGTTAGAACAGACTTCATGCAATTGTAGCAAAGTGCTATCATTTGACAATTACAGGTTTGTCAAACACTCCGTTAAATCTTAATAAAGCATTACGATAGTGTTTGTGAAAATACATAGCCTATGTTTATTAAAATTACTATATTTATACTTAAAATGCATTTCCTACCCGTTTCGGCTCTTCAAAACCGTTTCTTTGGGTTGTGGTCGGTCACCGTTAAACTTGCAGAAGGGCACTAGCTGAAGTGAAATAACTTAAAATAGTATCCGCGGTGCTTTGCAAGAAGTAGGTCAGATTTCTTGGCACAGTGCAGTCCTCCCCCCTTCGCGCCACTATTTGACACACATTCCCATGTTTTGCTTGCATCACATTTTGCCTTGGCACAGTTTCAGCACTCAAGTCACGTTGATGTGCAACGTGACTGTGATTCCTTCCATTTTACTCCTTCTCCCGCAATTTCAACTTTCTGTCCGAATCGTTTAAACGTCGTAGAAATTATGCATAAATTGAATTTGAAAAAAATATTATTGTATTAATTTTTTTTATATTTTTTTTTACAATTAACAGTTACACGACATTAACTGCATTGGAACCTCTATGTTTTGAACCACTTTCTGCAATTAGTAAATATGCATAGATACTTCAAGAAATGTTTGATTTTAACTTTGCACGAGATAAACATATTCTTGTGCATTGTAACTTAATAGCTTAGGGTAGCAACGCTAGTTCCATTGCTATTTTTACAAACCCTTAATAAGGTTATATAGGCTAAATTTCCCACTTCTTACTTGTGGAATATATCCCCCTGGCGTTCAAAATAATCACTTATTACCTTATCCACTTTCTGCTCAATGTGTGAAATTAGTTGTGACTACATGCTGTGTTAGCCTATTACTTTTCACCTGCAGAGGAAAAATTAGAAAACATGTTCTTTGATTACATTTTCCCTTAAATATGAATAATATATGAAGCTTCAAATAGGTGCATGGCATTTCACCATTATTTTGCAGACTTATTTCAGTTTTATTACTAGATAAGTTATTTTTCCATACTAGACCATTGTGACTGTTTCTGACATCCATTTTAATTACACAAAATTTTAAGTCAACACAAACCAAGGTATTGACTGTGTGTGAGTTGAGTGTTTGTGTGTATGCCTTTGCATTCATATGAAAAAGAACAGAGCAACATTACACTCAGTCTTCAGTGATAATCTCCCAATGATCAGCACCTTCATTTATTCTCTTGGTGGACGCCATCATAAACCTGAAATTGCACTTTACAAAATAATCACCACCCCACACTGGAGCCTGTTGCTGTGTGATGTCTCAGCAGGTTCTAAGTATTATACCGTTATGTGGTTTTCCACCCACATATAAGAAGTAGATATTACATGCTCCACAACCCAGATACAGAGATGGTGATCATTCTATGCATGTAATTAAGCTCATTCCGATTACTTTCTCTTCTGATCGCTGGCTGGAACTCATCTCTGAATTTATGTGAATTGTCAGGTTTCTAAAGATGATGATGTCATTTGTGAGGAATGTTAATGAGGAAACATTAAATCATAGTGTTTAATGCAATGAAGGTAGTTCACTTCAGACCAGGTCCCCACTATTTAAATGTTTTCATATTTTCCTTCTTAAAGGAATATTTTGTGTGTGTGAGAGAGAGAGAGAGAGAGAGAGATAGGCAAAGCATCTTACAATACAGTATATATGTTGGTTTCTTTCTGTGGCATCTCTCTTTTGCCATATTATGTCTGGTTTGGATCATTTATTGGACATTTTTATTGGCCTGCTTTGAGAACGTGCCTGTGTCAGGGGGTTCCATTAACTCATAACAGGTTTTTTCCCCACATTTTTTGTGCAACTTGGCAGAACAGCTGTGAAACTCTACAAAGCATGCTATCAGTCATGTTTATGTTTCAGTGGTGTTTTTTGTCCATTTGTTGGTACTTGTTTGTGGACAGTAAGTTGAACTTTGTTCTCTCTCTCCTGTACTTTTATTCTGTTTTGGCAATGGTCAGGACTTTTGTTGATGTAAACAAGCTGTTCTGTTCAAGCTTTTCTGTTGTGGGGTATACCAGCATACAATAGCTGTAATTTCCTACTAGTCGGGGAGACGTGAAAATTCAGTCTGCAGCACTCATATGAGCTATTATGTACAGCCCTGTAGCCTGTACCTCCCATGTTGTGACAGTTTCAGAGCCTCAAGATGCCATCTATTGAGCTATCATGACAGTCATTCTATTATGGTACCCACTACTATCGTATTATATAATTTAGGAATATAATAATGACTGGTCTACTTATAAGCAAGCCATACAATCGTGTAACACATTAACTGTTTTATTCCAAAGTAGTGTTTACCAGTAACAGTATGAAAATTGTTAGCTGATTGTTTTAGACTTTTCATCTAATTACTACAAGCAAATAAATATGGAATCACAAATGGTCGTTGCCACAATCAAATATAACTCATTTTTCTATTGTGTGGAACAACTATGCATTAATGACAAAAGAGTTAAATTGTGTAATACTCATTTTAAACATTATGGACTAGTCACAAAAGCATGGTGAAAAAAATGAAAATTAAAATATGACTTAGTGTATAGCCAGTGTCCTAAATTACCAATATTCTTTTTTCCCCCTTTGAGCCTATGGTTCAATAATTATCATGTATGTCTTATTTTGATTTACCTGAAAAATGTAGCCTACTGCGTCCTAAATGTCCAAGGAGTTTGTGCAAAAACAATTAAATCGGTTAATTCGTCTGCGTTTGTGCAATGAAGGTTTTTAGTGTTGTTTCTTTCAGCGGTCAGAATTCTCCAGTCTACTCGTTTCGATTGTTTTCTTATATTAAGCACTGCTTAATCACAGCCAATTACGTTGCTCACTGAAGCCTGCGATTCCACAGAATTGGCCACTTCATGCACCACCTGACCTGATATCGCACGTAAACTCGAATTAATGCCCTATCCACTGTTCATTGGCTACAATCCTCGTGATTGTGGCAGGATGTAAAGTTTAATGCATGACTAACTTTAAAAACGAATTAAAATTTATCAAGGGTGTACCTAATTAATGTTTTTTCGGTTGTGTTGTGAACAGACTTTAAATTCATAGCATAACTTGGTGTTTTCAAAAACGATTTCGATTAAATTCGTGGTATTAGGTCTACGACTGTCTGTAAAGACATAATTTGGATTGGGGGAATGCTTTATAGTGCCCACAGATAGCCGCAGAAAATTTGTAGGCGACAGGATAGGAATTCGCGATTACTGCAGGGCCCTGGTGTTGGCCCTAGTGCTAGCCGTCTAAATTACAGCAAAAAATAATACAAGACTCTGGGTGGGATTCAGTTAACATTTTTTCAGAAACTTCAACTAACAACTAAAATCTGGATTTGCCCCCTATAAACACAGTTTTGGCAGTTCACTAAAACTAACTCACCGAGTAGAGTTTTTGAAGAAAAAAATGTAGCTATGAGAAACATAAAACATGCTAGTTGAATACACACCTGTAGGTGGCAGCATTTCGCATGGAATAACAGAGGTAGCTAGTTAAGGTTGCCTTAGCTACCTGATATTTTTTAGGATTTCGTGGAAGCATTAATGTGAACCTGTAATTTTCTTTTATACTATGGATGACTAGTATCCTTATACGCAAGCGATTAAGTGTTTCCCTCTTTGCTAACTTCAGTGGACAGTGTAATGGTACAAGGCATTTTATAGCCTCGTTCTGAGACTTGACTTGGTCTCGACCAGAATAACGGTCAAGTACATTTTCTGCCACTCTTTTTAGTAGTCCACCGGAAACGTCCAGAAATTGAACTAAACGTAGCTGAAGACAACATAGCTTTCTGCATTAAAACTATCAAAAGCAGAAATTATCTAACATAAACGAACGAAATGGGCTATCTGAAGCAGATAAATGTGGAGAATTTCAAGTCTTGGCGGGGAAAGCAAGTAATTGGGCCGTTTAAAAGGTTTAATTGCATAATTGGTACAAACGGGTCAGGTGAGTTTTCTGACTGGTAACTTAATATGACGCTACCTCAATTAAGCTACAGTAGTTAGCTGGCTAGCAAGTAAGCAACAGTTTATCTACGTGTACTAGCTAGCTAGCTTCTCGGATTCTAATATAGCTTCCCGAATTTTCAACTTTCAGATTTAAATTTTTTAAAATATATACTTGGCTAGCTAATTAGTATAAACCAATGGATGCTAAGAAGCTAGCTAACTGAGCATTGCAAATACTATCGCTATTTCCCCAACAGGGAAGTCTAACGTAATGGATGCTCTGAGCTTCGTGATGGGGGAGAGAGCCTCGAGCCTTCGAGTAAAGCACACCAAGGACCTCATTCACGGGGCCCACATCGGCAAGCCTGTGGCTGGCACGGCTAGCGTCACCATGCTGTATTGCGAAGACAACGGGGAGGAACTCTCCTTCTGCCGGAGGATTGCGGGTGATTAGGCCACACCCTTAAAAGTCGTGGAGAATAGCGATACCTTTTTATCAAACGTTAACTAGTTAAGTTAGCAGTAGGCAAACAACAGCTAAATTGTTGTCCTTATTGGGCCATCTACTCCCCTATCTAGCAAACTAACATCAATGTTAACGTTATACACTGGGCGCTGGTGGATGGTAGCACGCCGACTTCTGTCTTAAAGGTCTGTGACAGCAGTATGTCAGTGTGGGGTGAAGTACATTGACGTCTCGTTGTTTTCTCTAATGGCCTTCCATACTATAAACTGCCAAATTGCGCCTCTTTTAGGAACCTCGTCTGAGTACCGCATAAATGACAAACAGGTCACACACGCCAAGTACACCGCGGAACTGGAGAGGATAGGCGTTGTGGTCAAAGCAAGGAACTGCCTCGTATTTCAGGCAAGTCACCGCTGAACGTACGAGATTTACAGCTCTGTGTTCTGGTAGATTGCAGTAGTCCCCTGGGTTTGATTCAGTTCTCAATGGGGAAAAACGGCCCAATTTAGAGAAGGTTGAGCATATGCGGGAAAATGATTATTGCTCAATTTAAGAGTTTATTCTAGAATACTGGACTTTTAATACAACTTCTGACTGGTTTAACAAGATTTTTCATCTTGGATTTTACATCCAGTAAGAATTCTCCTGGCTATTTCTTTGCCATACTCTACCACTGTGCAGTAGCTTCTAACAGTTATGGTTTTTTGCTTTAACAACAATGGTATTTGTCTTACAGTCCTTTGAGAGTCAAAATACCTCACAGCAATTAGATCTAATGCAGTTTCCCTGACAGGGAATGTTGGACATCCATCCTACAATTTATTTTTGGACTGAAATAAGATAACAAATTAACTTCAGCTAATTTGGTTATATTCCTTTATTGTTGGGTTTGTCTCCCTCCACCAAGTCCAGCATGTGGCTTTTCTATTGTGCTTCTTTATTTAGTAAGTTCTTTAAACGACGAGATTTCCTGCCAGGGAAACAGAGTAGGACGTAATTGCTTTGAGCTGTGGCGGTAAGTGCAGACGTGCGGCTGCTCCTGCTTTGGACAGGGGGCCGTGGAGTCCATCTCCATGAAGAACCCCAAAGAGCGGGCGCGCATGTTCGAGCTCATCAGCGGCTCGCATGAGCTGGCCGAGGAGTACGACAAGAAGAAGGAGCTGCTCCAGCGAGCCAAGGAGGAGACGCAGTTTCACTTCAACAAGAAGAAGACGGCCACCGCCGAGAAAAGGCAGATCTCCCTGGAGAAAGTGGAGGTGAACCACGGGGGAAGAGGAGCAGGGTTCATGTGGCTGTCATCTTTATGCTCTGCTGATATTCTTTATGACGGTCATATAGGAGCTCGTTTTACTCATTTAACGTTTTACAAGTTGAAAATTCTCCTTGGGTTTATTAACTTTTCTTTGTACTTCAAGACTCATCTCAAGCACATTCGTATCTCCGAAACGCTGTCTGCCAGCCACCGCGTAATAATTCTCTCCAGCTTGTCTGCACAATCATTGCATCACAGTGTGCTTCATGCCCAGACGGTGTAGGCCATTGATTGATAAGAGATGAATAAGACCGAGGCCTCCTGGCAATGCAGTCAGTTATTTGCTGCCATGCAGGTCAGCCAGTGCCTACTGTGCTGGCAGCCTAAATCTACATTTGCAGCAAAGCCCTGATCATTTCATGGATTGGCCTTTTCCCGTGCACCCTCCCCCTCAGGCCCAGAAGTACCAGACTCTCGTGGACGACCTGAACGATGCCAAGGTGCAGCTCAACCTGTGCCAGCTGTACCACAACGAGCAGGGCATCGGTGCGCTGATGGACTCCCTGAGGGAGCGGCAGTTGGAGGTGGCGGGGAGGAAGGGCGGGTTGGAGGTGTGGGAGGCGGCTGTCAAAGCCCAGAAGAAGGAGCACGGCCGCCTGTCCCGAGAGCTGCAGCAGATCGAGAAGGAGATCACGTGGGTTGCCGCGCCGACTCACATTTTCCATTGTGGCCAAAGAGGATGATGATATGTCTAGATTGCTAACCGCCCACTCTTCTGTTTGTGGGTGTGTTTGTGTGTCTGTATGGGTATTTGCATTTGTGAATGTATATGTACACACATGTATGTGTACACGAGTCTGTGTGTGTATATTTGTGTACATCTGTGTGTGTATATCTGTGTGCGTGTGTGTGTGTCTGCGCATGTGTGTCTGTGTGTGTGTGTGTGTGTGTGTGTGCTTCTCTCCCCTCTCCCCGCAGGGCTCAGGAGAAGACTCTGGGCCAGCAGAGGCCCCAGTACATCAAGGCGAAGGTGAACACGGCGCACCACCAGCGCAAGGCCGAGGAGGCGCACGCGGCCCTGCAGAAGGGCCGCAAGCAGCAGCAGCGCAAGGAGCAGGAGCTGGAGGAGCTGCGCGGAGAGCTGGCCGAGCTGGAGCGTGCCTGGGGCAGCTTCCAGAAGAAGCTGGAGGAGGAGGGAGCCGCCCGGGATGTCAGCGTGCAGCTGGAGGCCGCGCAGGTGGGGGCCTCCGGGAGAATCCAGTTACAGGATGGAGAGGGGGGGTGCGGTCAGGGGTGCGGGGGGATGGAGAGGAGGGCATGGAGAGACGCCAGCTGGATATTGTCAACAGTGTGCGGGGGGATTTTTTTTTCCTGTCAGGGTGAACGGGTTTATGATGAAATGTTGCTGGGGGGTTGTAGAAGTGTTTGTTTTGGGGGACCGGGAGGTGTGGGGCTGGGCAGTGCAGAGGGGATAATTTACTCTTCGTGTGTAGAGGGGGACAGAGAGGCCCGTTATTTCCAAAATGTGTTTGAGATTTTAGGCGATAATGTCGCCCCTTTTTGAAATGTTGGTTTTGGGTCACTGTTTTTGGGGGGGGAGTGCAGAGTGGAGGTGAGTGCTGGTTGGAAGGTGGGAGTCGGAGGTAAATCAGTCTTTTGTTTGTGCCCGCTGTGTATGCGATAGAGCGCGAGTGAGCTTGTGAGAACGGCGACTCAGAAAATATACATCTTAAACGACCATGAGAAAAATGAACAGAGGACAAATACACCCGATTTTCCATGCGTCTTATAAACACATTGCAAATCACACCCAGGCACATTTTTCAGATTCAGTAATACTTAAGACAGCTCAAAAAATCCTCAGAGCACACACCACACATGTTATGCTCAATGGCTTATTTATGTATTTATTTTGTTTATTTATTGTTGTATTTCTGGTTTTCCATCTGGGGCCCATCTGGAATGCGTGTGGCAGCCATGCGGCGAGGAGCACTGTATACAGCAGAGTGTGTGTGTGTGTGTGTGTGTGTGTGTGTGTGTGTGTGAGAAAGGAGGAAGGCAGGGGCCCAGCCTGCCGCTGGAGACGAAACTGGCGTGCAACTGGACACTGCTTGCTGGGACCCAGCGGCGGGGCACGGGCAGGAGCGGGGGATTGGGGGGGGGGGGGTCAGCTGGCCCACAGGGAGAGGAGAGGGGATTCTGGGTGTTTGTGTGCGCTGCACGTTCATCACGGCTTGCCTTGTGTCACGGCCCGGTTCAGTCATCTGGAAAACGCACTACGTTGCCCAGGCCAGGTACGGAGGGCTGGAAATGCTTTAGATTCCAGGAGCCTGCGCCCCGGAACAGAACACCTTGTCGGGGGGCCGGGGGAGACGTGTGACCCACCAGCTGCTTGTTGAAAAAAATACATGAATAGGAGGCAGATATTTCATAGAGAAAATAATATAATTTAATATTTGTGTGAGTTTGGCTCTTAGGGTTCATTCAAATATGCAGGTAGAATTGGGAAGGAATGAGGTTACTCTGGAGTGTAAGTGTACAGAGTCCAGCTCCTGTCCGAGCAGCTTTGCTGGAGATTCACAATCATGATGCTGAGCTTTGTCCTGGTGTGGAAATTTCACCTCAATCTCTTTTCTCCCAACTGGTAGATACAACTCTGAGAGAGAGAGAGAGAGAACCACATCACACACCATACTGACCAGGTTTAAAGCAACTGACAGCATCACACCCTATACTGACCAGGTTTAAAGTGAGCGACAGAGCGTTACACAACATACTGACCAGGTTTAAAGCAAGTGACAGCATCACACGCCATACTGACAGAGTATGGTGGCTCAAAACAAACAACAGATACACTTCCACTCACACACAATGTGAGATAAGCATTCGTGCTTTTCCAGTATCCTCAGCTAGCACTGTATAAGCGTGAACGCAAACACACCCTTAAGGGCTACCTTGCTGAGAGTGTTAGTACCAAGCGTTACCTGTACCCCTAAATGAGTACAGAAAGCCAGTTCAAGTGTGTGATGCGAGTGCATGTGTGTTTGTGTCTGTGCAGTTGGAGCGTTATAAAGAGCTGAAGGAGATGGCCAGGAGACAGGGTGCCATTCTGAGCCAGCAGGCTGAGAAGCTACGCTGGGAGGTCAAGGCCGACTATGAAAAGCTGGAGTTTGACCAGAGGCGGAGGAAGGAAGTGGAGGTACCCTGTTGTGTGTGTGTGTGTGTGTGTGTGTGTATAAAAAAGGCGGTTATGTTTAGGCAATTGTACAGTTTAGAAGAAGGAAATACTTTAAAGCAATAAAAGATTTCATGTAGGCTTCCTACTGTCTTTGACAATCCCTGGAAAACTGTTCATCTTGGAAAGTCATAAGAAATAATGTTTGTTATTTTTGCCTTTATAGGGTGGTATTCCTCATCAAATGATGACTGATTTGATGTTGTAACCGTGTGTAGTAACATCACCAGTTACTAAATTGGTCTGCTCACTGACTTGTACGTTAATCTGTCAAAGTGATTTGTGTTCCGCTATGAGCACCATTAATGTATCCCTATAGACATACAATGCTGGGAAAGTAATGTGTGTCAAAGTATTTCCCACTATATTGTTATAGTTGTTGTAGACGGGAACTCTGGAATATTTGCAGTATTCTGCAATATTTGCCTGAATGGAAATAAGATGATACTTCAAGTAATTTTACAAATTGTTCCACTTCTGTGTCACATTCTGTCACTTAGATTTCATTCATTTAAAAAAAATATATTCCTTGTTTTTTTCTTCTTGATATGTATGTGTAGGCGAATATTAAGTACACTCAGACTCAGCTGGAGTCTTACGCCACTCGAGCGGAGAAGCTGGAGGAATACGCCAACTCCTGCAAGTGAGTCCTCAGTCATCCCCACTTAACGAGGAAGGGACAGGAGAAAACGGGATTTAGAGAGTGTGTGTGTGTGTGTGTGTGTGTGTGTGTGTGTGTGTGTGTGTCAGTAAGACAAAGGGACCTGGCTCAATGTTGCCAGTGTATTTGTGTGTGTGTTTGTATGTATGTATTTATGTGTGTGAGAAATGGGGAGCTGCCTACAGTGTGTGTGTTTGTACGTATGTATGTGTTTATGGATGGGTGTATGAATGTATGTGTGAGAGACGGGCAGTTACCTACAGTACCTGTATATATGTATGTATGTGTGTGAGAGCATACATACATGCATATGCATACAGTGCCTGTACCTGTGTGTGATGTCCTGTGTAGCTCCACCCTGGCGAAGAACCAGCAGCAGGAGGAGAGCCTGGTGAAGCAGCTGGAGGAGGGGCGCGTGCGCAGCGGGGAGGTGAACCAGGAGCTGGGGGAGGTGCTGCGGGAGCTGCAGGACGCCCGCATGGACAACCAGGAGAGCCGACGGCAGCAGCGCCGCCAAGAGGTTCTGGACAGCCTGAAAAGACTGTACCCTGACACCATGGTAATGCTGCTCATGCTGTGCTAGAGCTGTGCTGTGCTGTGCAGTGCCCCTACTGTTCTAGAGCTGTGCTGTATTCATGTTCCAGTGCTGTGCTGTGCTCCTACTGTTCTTGAGCTGTGCTGTGCTCATGCTGTTCCAGAGCTGTGCTGTGCTCCTACTGTTCTAGAGCTGGGCTGTGCTGCTACCGTTCTAGATCTGTGCTGTGCTCCTACTGTTCTTGAGCTGTGTTGTGCTTCTACTGTTCTAGATCTATCCTGTGCTGTGCTCCTACTGTTCTAGAGCTGTGCTGTGCTCCTACTGTTCTAGAGCTGTGCTGTGATGTGCTGTAATGGTGCTGTGCCAATGCCTTTCTGTGCTTGTGAAACACACTTAGGCTCTGGGCAGGTTTTCAGGAAATGCTACACTGTACCTGTGGGCAAGCTGTGCAGTATAGATTGGTGAATATATATCTGATGCAGCGGTAATAAAAAATGAAATGGTAATTACAACAGTCAGTGTTACAGTTAACACACTGATGGGTGCAGCGCTGCATCATACAGTGTGGGAGTGCTCTCATGTTGTTCTCCTTATGGGACTCAGAGTTTAATTGGATCCAGCTGTGAAGTTTCCTATACATTCCTATAACTGCCTGTGCATATCTCCGTTACACACATGCAATGCTTATGTTCCGCAACGTTGTGGTTTTCAAAATGACATGTTTAAATTATACTATATATAAACAAAGAATTCAACTTTCCAGTTTATTCTTGGAAACCTTTGTTCACATGTTAATTTTTTCCTATCCCTAGTATGGGCGCTTGTTTGACCTCTGCAACCCCATTCACAAAAAGTACCAGCTTGCGGCTGCCAAGGTGTTTGGCCGCTACATGAATGCCATTGTGGTGGCGTCAGAGAAGGTGGCACGCGATTGCATCAAGTTCCTGAAGGAGGAGCGAGCCGAGCCGGAAACATTCCTCCCAATCGACTACCTCGACGTGAGTCAGTGCCTCGCTCACTCGCTCGCAACCTCAGATGCCCTCCGTTCGAGAAGCACCCTGGCCTGATTCTACACACACACACACACTCCTCATCTTACTCATGGCCTACACACCACTGCTATCCACAGTTAGACCGTTTTGATTGTCTGTCCAAACCTGTGCAGGTTTCTCGCTCCCTTTGACCTCTTCTGTTTGTTCAAAAGCAGAATTGGTTTAGAACTTTGTCAGAGGTACTGAGGTGGCCATTGCACGCATGAAACCAGATGTGTTCTTGGTTCATGAGCGACCTTACACCTTGCCCTGGTGTTAGGCTGAGTCAAACGTTTTTACTGAAAAAAAAAAAACACAACAGCAATTAAGTTATTGCACAAGTCTCACCCCTTTAATTTGACCTCTGCCTTTTCCTGGTAAATCATTCCTGCCTCCGTGTAACGCAAACAGACAGAGCAGACACAACGAGCCAAAAGCGATAGCCTCAGGACCAGCGTAAATATTTGTTGGCCCTGAAATAACAATGCGAGGCCACTGGAATATGTTTACATAACACATTACCTGTGGATGGAGAAAAGGCGAAGAGAACACTGCGAGCAGTACTAGATCCTGAACCGTCTTCTAGAGAATTTCTAAAGCATTATGCCTACAATTTGTGATCCAGTTAAAAACGTGCTGCCCTCTTATGACTAATCACAGACGTCAAAGGTACTGTATAGCATTAAATTAATATGAAGTTCTGAGGGAAAATGGAAGGATACACTTTATTTAAACAGAAAATTTAAGAGTTGTGTGTCTGAGCAACAAATGGCATCTATTAACTGCGTTAAATGGCTGTCATAATACCATTAAATCATAACCTCATCAAAAAAGAGTCAACTGTGTTTTAAAGATTTAAATTTTTTGACTTCATTATTATTTGATGCTAATTTTGGTATGGTAGTAATGGTAGTATAATGGTAATGTAGTAATGGTAATTTTCAGTGTTATTGAAAATTTATTTATTTATTTCTTCTGTGCATTACCCAAGACTAACCTGCCTGGGGCCCATTTTGAGTCCTGACCCAGACATAGAAACTCTACCTTGATTATAACAGTGTGCTTCAGGGGGGACCTGTAACCCTGCAGAAACCCAGCCCACTGAGAGGTGGCGGCCTCCTGACCTGAGCTAGATGGCTTTGTGGTCCCGGCACAGGTGAACCCCTTGAACGAGCGCCTGAGGGAAATCCGGGGGGCGAAGGTGGTGGTGGACGTGGTCCAGTGCGCCTCCAACATGCCGCAGCTGAAGAAGGTGCTGCAGTTCGTCTGCGGGAACGCCCTCGTCTGCGAGACCCTCAAAGAGGCCCGGCAGATTGCTTTTGGAGGACCCGTGCGCCATAAAGTAAGCACGCGCTCGTCTGGAAGGAGACGCTAAATCACCCACAGTGAGCACTTAACCCTTTGTGACCTCAGCATTACGGGCCAGTGTCTAAAAACCCCTAAAAATGTACCTAGACAGTGCTGCAGTGGGCTGCAACAGGCTGCACAGGCTGCTGTTGGTAAAGTTCAACTTTACAAAATCCGTATAAAAGCAGTATGACGTATATGTGTGTTCTCTGTGCAGGGTCTTACGGCGTTGCACTGTGGAACAGGGAAGGTCACCACCTGACCTTCTAGTCATGGTTTACAACCAGGCAATGCAAAATCAATTAAAGACTAAACACCAGTTCATACCCCTTGAGCAAGAAAGGGTGAAAGCAAACTTGCTGCCCCTGCTTTCATTTATTATTTTGTCTGGTTTTTTCCCCCATTTTTTCCATGGCAGGAATAGCTGTTGATGTTTCAGCTAATGCTTGAGGTTGAGGGTAGAGACCCGTAAAGGCTTAAGTTACTTCAGCTGTATTTCATTAGATCAGTGACAACAATTTGGACGTATCCAAGGTAAAGACAAAATCAAATGTAAAAATCAGCCGAGGTTACCAATGGTGTTCAATACGGAGTGAATTTGTTCGTGGCTGGTGTTCCGCTATTAAATGTAATGGAACACATAGTTCTGCCAGAGTCCCCACACATTTTTTATTACTTTGGTTTCCTTCATTGTACCAGAAATTGAGGCACATTATACTGCATTCTTTCCAGAGAAAATCCCACAGGGGACACTAGGAAAATTAGCTGTCCTTTTGGATTTATGTGTTGATTTTGTTTGTTTTGATGATGTCATTTAGTGCGTGTGTCATGGTCCTGCGTTCCTGTCTGCGTTTTTCCTGTTGGGCCGCCAGATGGCGGCACTCCTGTTTTGTGTCCTGCTCCCCCTGTGTTAATTGTATGATTGTTTCCAATTGTCTAATCATTGTTTTCTGGCTGTCTCGTTTTCCCTTCCCCTTCCGTGGCCTGATTGTTCATGGTGCCCTCCTGTGTCTCGTCAGTGTGGTCTATTTAAGTTGCCCTCTTCCTTGACTCAGGTGCTGGATTCTTGCGGTATGTCTGCTTGTTCTGTGCTCCCCTCCTCAAATCTGCTCCATGCGTTCCTGTCTATGTTCTGGTTTCCCGTGTTTGTTCCTGAGATCTGTTTTGTTCCCGCCTATGTTTTTGACCGGTTTGTGTTTCTTACTTTGTTTCCGCTTGTGTGTTTCTGTGCGTTTCTGCCGTTTGTTTTCTGTACTAGTGTAGTTCTGTTCTTGTTTATTTTTTTGTTCTTAAGAATATTTTGAGTTTGTTGTTTTGCCCTTTGTGGCCTTGCCTGTTCCCTGTTTGTGTTTGCCTTTTTGTGTTAGTAAAATCTTTGTTAATTTTCCCTTTTTGAGTTTCGTGTTTTCCTTCCCCCACTCTGCGCCTGGGTCCCAGCACCCGTACTGTCACAGAAGAATCCAGCCAGTTTGGGACCCAGCAGAGTTTTTTTTTTTTTTTTTTTTTTTTGTTTGTTTATCATGCCACCGGGGTGGTGGAGTGACCCGGAGGACTCGCCACCCAGCGACTGGGAGTCCCTCGCCCTTGAGCTTCCCAGCGCCCGGGGCGGGCGGTCACGGAGGCGCCGTGGTCGGGCTGCCTCCCGGTCGGCCAGACCTCCAGCTGCCCAGCCGGCGGATCCTGACCCTTTTGAGGGGTCTCGGCTTGCGATCTTCCCAGGGTCCGGCCCGCGGGGGTCCCGCCGGTCCCGTCCGGCTGCCCAGCCGGGTTCCCTACAGCTGTGGTCTGTGTTCCTGTCCCCTGCCCAGCCCAGATGGCAGGGCCCTCGGCCTGCTCCACCCCAAGTCCCAGAGGGACCTTCACGGCCTGCTCTGCCCCGAGTGCCGGAGGGACCTTCACGGCCTGCTCTGCCCCGAGTCCCGGAGCGGCCATCACGGCCTGCTCTGCCTCAAGTCCCGGAGCAGCCTTCACGGCCTGCTCTGCCTCAAGTCCCGGAGCGGCCTTCACGGCCTGCTCTGCCTCAAGTCCCGGAGCGGCCTTCACGGCCTGCTCTGCCTCAAGTCCCGGAGCGGCCTTCACGGCCTGCTCTGCCTCAAGTCCCGGAGCGGCCTTCACGGCCTGCTCTGCCTCAAGTCCTGGAGTGGCCTTCACGGCCTGCTCTGCCTCAAGTCCCGGAGCGGCCTTCACGGCCTGCTCTGCCTCAAGTCCCGGAGCGGCCTTCACGGCCTGCTCTGCCTCAAGTCCCGGAGCGGCCTTCACGGCCTGCTCTGCCTCAAGTCCCGGAGCGGCCTTCACGGCCTGCTCTGCCTCAAGTCCCGGAGCGGCCTTCACGGCCTGCTCTGCCTCAAGTCCCGGAGCGGCCTTCACGGCCTGCTCTGCCTCAAGTCCCGGAGGGGCCCCCAGAGCCACCTGGAGCCCCGGAGAGGCTCCCAGATCCGCCTCGAGCCCCGGAGAGGCTCCCAGAGCCGCCTCGAGCCCCGGAGAGGCTCCCAGATCCGCCTCGAGCCCCGGAGAGGCCCCCAGAGCCGCCTCGAGCCCCGGAGAGGCCCCCAGAGCCGCCTCGAGCCCCGGAGAGGCCCCCAGAGCCGCCTCGAGCCCCGGAGAGGCCCCCAGAGCCGCCTCGAGCCCCGGAGAGGCCCCCAGATCCGCCTCGAGCCCCGGAGAGGCTCCCAGATCCGCCTCGAGCCCCGGAGAGGCTCCCAGATCCGCCTCGAGCCCCGGAGAGGCTCCCAGAGCCGCCTCGAGCCCCGGAGAGGCCCCCAGAGCCGCCTCGAGCCCCGGAGAGGCCCCCAGAGCCGCCTCGAGCCCCGGAGAGGCCCCCAGAGCCGCCTCCAGCCCCGGAGAGGCCCCCAGAGCCGCCTCCAGCCCCGGAGAGGCCCCCAGAGCCGCCTCCAGCCCCGGAGAGGCCCCAAGAGCCGCCTCCAGCCCCGGAGAGGCCCCCAGAGCCGCCTCGAGCCCCGGAGGCCTCGCCTGCTCTGACCCTTCCGCGGAGGCCGCCTGCTACACCCAAGTTTCGGGCTGTACTTGTGCCTCGAGCCCCGGGGGGGCCTCCGGAGCCGCCTCAAGCCCCAGGGGAGCCTCCGCAGCCGCCTCGAGTCCCGGGGGGGCCTCCGGAGCCGTCCAGAGCTCCGGAGAGGCCTCCAGAGCCGTCCAGAGCCCCGGAGAGGACAACGGTCCCATCTGTTGTCCCGCAGGGGCCGCCGCAGACGGCTCTGGCCGCCCCGCAGGCTAAGCCGCCTGCCTTGCCCCCTAGCGTTCGTGCTCCCCCTGGCGTTCGTGCTCCCCCTGGCGTTCGTGCTCCCCCTAGTGTTCTCGCTCCCCCTAGTGTCCACACCTTGCCCCCTGGCGTTCGTGCTTCCCCTGGCGTTCGTGCTTCCCCTGGCGTTCGTGCTTCCCCTGGCGTTCGTGCTTCCCCTGGCGTTCGTGCTTCCCCTGGCGTTCGTGCTTCCCCTAGTGTTCTCACGCCCCCCAGTGTCCGTTCTTTCCCTAGTGTTATCGCTCCCCCTAGTGTCCACACCTTGCCCCCTGGCGTTCGTGCTTCCCCTAGTGTTCTCGCTCCCCCTAGTGTTCGCCCTTCCCCCAGTGATCGTCTCTCCCCCGGTGTCGTCGCTTCCCCCAGTGGTCGCCCCTCCCCCGGTGTGGTCGCTTCCCCCAGTGGTCGCCTCTTCCCCGGAGTCTGTCCTCCCCCCAGTGGTCGTCCCTCCCCCGGTCTCGTCGCTCCCCCCAGTGGTCGTCTCTCCCCCGGTGTCGGTCCTCCCCCCAGTGGTCGTCCCTCCCCCGGTCTCGTCGCTCCCCCTGGTGTCCATTCTCCCTTTGGTGTTCGTCCTCCCAACCGTGTGTCCGTGTGTTCCCCGGCCCCCCTGTCTAATTGTCTGCCCGCCTGTTTGTCTGTTGGTCTACCCGTATGTGTGTCAGCCAGTTTGTTGGCCTGTTTGTCTGCCCCCCAGGCCGTCAGCCCATCGGCCAACGTGTTTGCCCGCCTGTCTGCCTGTCTGTCAGTGTGCCAGTCTGCGTGTGTTTTGTCTTGTTTGCCTGTGTGTCAGACCCTATGTCAGTTGTTGGGCTCCCCCCTCGCCTTCCCTGTCTGCCTGTCCCTTTGTGTGTCCGTCGGTGTCGCCGTGTGCCTCCCCGCCTGCTTGTCCCTGTGTCTGTCTTTGTAGGTCTCCCTATTGTGCCAGTGTCTGTCAGTCTTTCCCCCTCAGTCTTGTCCATCCCAGTCCAGTGTTGTCGTGCCCCGTCTCGTTGCTGTCCTTTGTCTACCTGGCCCCAGTCCAGTCCTGTGTCTACCTCGCCCCAGTCCAGTCCTGTGTGACTGCCTTGCCCCTGTCTGAGTCCCCCTGGTTTCCTGAGTCCCCCTGGTTTCCTGAGTCCCCCTGGTTTTCTGAGTCCCCCTGTCGCCCGAGTGCGGGCCCTGAATTTCCCCGTGTCGCCCGAGTGCGGGCCCTGAATCTCCCCGTGTCGCCCGAGTGCGGGCCCTGAATTTCCCCGTGTCGCCCGGAGTGCGGGCCCTGAATTTCCCCGTGTCGCCCGGAGTGCGGGCCCTGAATTTCCCCATGTCGCCCGGAGTGCGGGCCCTGAATTTCCCCATGTCGCCCGATGTGCGGGCCCTGAGTTTCCCCCGTGTCGCCCGATGTGCGGGTCCTGAGTTTCCCCGAGTTCCTGTCCGTTCCTGGCCAGCCCCGAGTTCCTGTCCGTTCCTGTCCGTTCCTGGCCAGCCCCGAGTTCCTGTCCGTTCCTGGCCAGCCCCGAGTTCCTGTCCGTTCCTGGCCAGTCCTGTCTAGTCCAGCCCCGAGTTCTTGTCCTGTCCAGCCCTGTCTAGTCCAGCCCTGAGTCTTGTTCTTGTCTTGTTCCTGTCCTGCCCAGTCCAGCCCTGAGTCTTGTCCTGTCCAGTCCTGAGTCCAGTTCTGTCCCTGTTCTTGTCAAGTCCAGTCCTGAGTCCTGTCTCCAGCCCCCACCCTCTGTTCACTCCCTCCCCGGGTCGGCCTCCTGGGACGTCAGGAGCCGTCCCTTGGGGGGGGGGTACTGTCATGGTCCTGCGTTCCTGTCTGCGTTTTTCCTGTTGGGCCGCCAGATGGCGGCACTCCTGTTTTGTGTCCTGCTCCCCCTGTGTTAATTGTATGATTGTTTCCAATTGTCTAATCATTGTTTTCTGGCTGTCTCGTTTTCCCTTCCCCTTCCGTGGCCTGATTGTTCATGGTGCCCTCCTGTGTCTCGTCAGTGTGGTCTATTTAAGTTGCCCTCTTCCTTGACTCAGGTGCTGGATTCTTGCGGTATGTCTGCTTGTTCTGTGCTCCCCTCCTCAAATCTGCTCCATGCGTTCCTGTCTATGTTCTGGTTTCCCGTGTTTGTTCCTGAGATCTGTTTTGTTCCCGCCTATGTTTTTGACCGGTTTGTGTTTCTTACTTTGTTTCCGCTTGTGTGTTTCTGTGCGTTTCTGCCGTTTGTTTTCTGTACTAGTGTAGTTCTGTTCTTGTTTATTTTTTTGTTCTTAAGAATATTTTGAGTTTGTTGTTTTGCCCTTTGTGGCCTTGCCTGTTCCCTGTTTGTGTTTGCCTTTTTGTGTTAGTAAAATCTTTGTTAATTTTCCCTTTTTGAGTTTCGTGTTTTCCTTCCCCCACTCTGCGCCTGGGTCCCAGCACCCGTACTGTCACAGCGTGGCGGGGTCAGAATCGGTTTTTCTTAAACTAGTGGGTGCTGTGTCTCCCTCATAATGGGGGTGTTTTTCCTGCGTCTTCGAAAGGTTGTGTGATATTAAAGTCCAGCTACCCGTATCGCAAATCCCTTTTCACAGACTCTCCCCACTATAATCCATACTATACAATTTTAGTATAGACACCATTTTATAATAATGAAATCTCAACAAAACATTGTCAACATGAAACCAAGTCCAAGTTGATGAACCAGATGAACCTTAAAGAACAGAAGTGTGAAATTTCTGGATATGTAGCTTTGCAGGATTTGAATGGGATTTTGCAATAATGAAAATAATCAATTGTAATTGTAGTGATGAGAAGAACTTTTAATAATCATGGCAATGGTTATAGCAGAGAGAGGATGATGATGATGATGATGGTATGTTGATTGTCATCGCAACGCCGATGAAGATGACACGTTCAGGTTAAGTTGCTGATGGCGACGACGATGGGATTGAAGAAGTCCCATCGTTGTTGATAATGATGATGGAAACGATGACGATGGTAACGATGAAGATTAAGACGTTGGTGCGTTGTGATCTAAACAGACGGTGGCCCTGGACGGGACCATGTTCTCCAAGTCGGGGGAGATCTCCGGGGGCTCCCTAAACCTGCGGAGCAAGGCCCGGCGCTGGGAGGAGAAGGAGATGAGCCAGCTGAAGGAGCGCAAGGAGCAGCTGACCACCGAGCTGCGCGTGAGTGCGCTGCCGCTGCCTGGGGAGAGCCAGGCCCGTCTGCCCACTCACAGCCATCCCACCCCCTTTCCCCTTTAATCGCATCTCATCTGCTAGCATCTCAACTGGTAGCATTTCCTTCATGTCAGGCTAAATAATTTAAAGGAGGGGTCAATGTTGAAGTAAAGGATAATTTAATCATGGCCAAGCAGCTCTACAGTATAAATCCAAAGACATTTAAAAGACAACGCTTAGAGGAGCACTAAACCACCCAGGAAACGTCTTAATGCTGTTTTGAGTCTGTGCAAATTAACTGCACTTTATGTAGAAAATTTTGCCCTGGTTGTGGACAGGAAGAACAGCTTGTGAATATCCACATTTAGCAGCAATACAGAAAAAGAATGCTAACACTAGACAAAATTAAGAGATAATGAATCTTCCACCAAATCCTGAGTTTTATTCTGTTAATTGCTTGAGTCATAACCAAGGAAAACAAACAAAACTAGAGAAATTCACATTTAAGGTGAAAATTGGGGCTCACTTGAGGCTCAAGAGCCACTACTGACCTTTAGAAACATGTAATATACAGGAATATATATGTCCTAGAACTGGTGTTTTCGGTAGTACACATTTCGGACTACTTCCTTAAAACAAATTTAACACAATTTCTAAAACAGAACAGCATGTCCTCACAAATTTGTTCTCTTCTGTATCTGAGAAGCTGGCTTCTGTAGGCTGGGCAGGATACTACTTGTGTGAGCTGTGCCTGCATCTCACAGTCAAAGTCAGCTGCTGCCCTCTAGTGGATAGTACATAGCAAGCCACCATTTGGATACTTTTTTGGCTGGATCGCAACGGCGGGGCCAGCCCTGCAAACGCGAATGTCTGTGACTGACTGACTGACTGACTGACTGACTGAGTGATGAAGTTACACCATTGGTCAGCCAGCTGGATCACGTGTGTTAGGTTCAGCCATATACTAGGTTTTAATCTGGTCTTGTTATATAGAAATTTGGGGCTCGGTGTGGGGCTGAGCAGCTCCAGTTCTCCCCCCAATTTGGAATGGCTAATTGTCAGCAAGACTTTCATACACCTTGTGACTAACCATTATATTTGATTTGACTAACTCCTCCCTTTTTAAAATCAATGTTTCTTACCAGTAGTATGAATTGCTATGTTTCCACAATGACGGATCATTTTGAACATTGTTTCAAATATAGACCTCAGTATTTCCTTAATAGGACCCAGAAAATGTATGTATTTCTCAGTGGTTTTGGATAATTTCCCTGGAAGTGTGTGTAATGTATGGGTGAGTGTCTATGTGTGTCAAACATGACAGGAGCTGATGAAGCTGAAGCGAAAGGAAGCAGAGCTGAAGCAGGTGCAGGCTCAGATGCTGGGTATTCAAACACGGCTGAAATACTCCAACAGTGAGCTGGAGACCATCCGCAAGAAGAACATCCCTGCCTGTCACACGGTACCTGCACCCCACATGACCACCACCTTTCAAATCATGACCGACCGCTTCTGCCCTCATGACCTACACTATTCACTTTCATATGACCGTCAAGGATTCACATCACAGTCAATCACAGTCAGCCACTCGTAACATCACCAAAACCATTCACATCTCATATGACCAGGTATTCCCATCCAAGTGACTACCAACGGTATCTTGACCATGTCTGCATTCTTTATATATTGAATTGCAGCCACATGATTAGCTTTTTGGAGAAGCAGGATAATTATGTTAACAAGAAAGTGTACCTAAGAAAGTGGCCCGTGAGTGTAAGTCAGCCATTGCTCCCCACTTGATGAATACCATTTCTTCATTTTATGGTGTAACAGAAAGCACAGTGATTTGGCTGTGGGTCAGTACACTGCTAATAGAGTGTTTTTTCACACAGGAGATATCGAGGCTGGAGAGCGAGCTCACTAATGTGGACTCACTTATAATGATGCAGAAAGAGAATGTCGAGAAGAAAGATGCCAGCATGACGGAAATCTATGACAGGGTTAAGCAGGTACAGTGGTGATATTACGGACTTCAGCATTTCCTCTTTTTGTTATTTGTTTAGCTTCTGGCTGTTTTTGGGTATAGAATTCCAATGTGGAAAATTGTAATGGTGCAAGTGAAAATGGAAGCCCATTCGGACATAGCCTCCCAAGGCTTCCCCATCAGCAGGCAACTTCATGATACTAAGAAAATATATATTACCTTTGAATACCAATATACTTAATGTACAAAATTGTTATAGTTCCGAGTGTAGTAATTACTGTTGTTAGCAGAAGTTGTCACAAGCAGTTAACAAAAATATGTACCCAGGCTCTTCAGAGAGACTACCCAAAGCAGACACTGGAGCACTCATGGAAAATAAAGCGCGTTTATTTAAATAGGACTGACATTTCTACTTAGCGTCTTCTTCAGAGTCAACCTTCAGAGTCTTTTTCTGTCTTTTATAACCTTCGACTGCTGCGCGTGAGAGTCTCTATTGTCACAAGCAATCTATCCTGTGTGAGCTGTGACTAACTGTGCTATGCCCACCCTAACCATTACCCCTCCAGATCGAGGACACGGTGTTCTCAGAATTCTGTGCTGAGATTGGTGTTGACAACATCCGTGAGTACGAACAGGAGCACCTCAAACATCAGCAGGAGGTGGACAAGAAATGGTGAGCATGCAGCCTCTGCCGGGGCTGTCGGTGGCCTGTCCATTTGGGCCACTTGTTCTTTTTAAAGTGATACACCCTGTGTGAAGAGTAGTGGCTTCTTGCTTGTTTTATCCAGTGAGCATGCTTAGGTGGGTCCATAGGATGGATTTTTACAAAGAGCCTAAATCCAGGATGTTTCCTTCATTTCAGAGGACATAATACAATGGACAAAATTGCATTTCTGCAGCTCAGTAAAGTATTTGTAACAGAATGAGAATCGTGGCTTCTCCCTGACTCTCTATGATTTCGCTGTTGGTTGGGAGCGCCTCTTTCCAGCTGTTTGTGCTGAAAACCTGCTGTTGAGTGTTCCTCCTGAGCCCTGGTTCTGCAACTCTCTCTTCGCGCCTTCTGCCTGGCCCAGCCTGGAGTTCGAGTCCCAGAGGACCCGCCTGAGCGCTCAGCTGGAGTACGAGCAGGGCCAGCTGGAGCAGGAGATGAGGAAGATCGAGAGCTGGGAAGGGACAGTCCGCAAGGAAGAGGAGAAAGCCGCCTTCCAGAAGAAGGCAAAAACACTAGAAAATACTATGTTCTGTGGTTTTAAAATATGTAATATATATCACCTCAGGCACAATTTAGAAAAGTTCATTAGCGCATTCTGATTGGTTTGTGGGGAGAAGCAGCGGGTCACGCGTTTGCCTCTAATAGGAGGAGGAGAAGCTACTGAAGGCCGTGGATGAGACCCAGTCCAAGATACTGGACCTCAAGAACCAACATCTGGGGAAGAAAAGCCAAGCCAGCGACTCCAAGGCTGAGGTGGATAAGAAGGTGAAGAGCCTCCAGGAGAAGTCCAGGTGTGTTAAGGTTCCAGATTTTGGCATCACAAGAGGGTTATGCCTGATATCCTGGATACTGTGTATGTCATATTATTTCTATGTGTCTTTTTCCAGGACACTATTTGAGTAATCTGATACCCTTTAAGTGTCAAAATGTATAGGTCTTACAACAAGTGGATGTCTCAAATATAAATTTTTTATCTTATGTGTTTCTCCAGTCAGTGTATTTTATTGCCTGCACTGATCCGCCTGGCCTTCATTTTTAGCTCTTCACATCCATTGTCTGACCTGATGGTTGACCGTAAAGCATGCTTGTTGCATTGGCTTACTGCTACAGTACTCGTTTCATTTTGGTGACACACCTCATCCAAAGCTTACACAGCTTAGTTTTTTATCATAAGATCCATTTATACTGCTGGATATTTACTGAAAGAGATTGTCCAGGAACACACCACTCAGTGCCCCAGCTGAGATTTAAACTAACAACCTTACAGGTCCACGTAGATAATGACTATTATGCGGTGCTGCTGCCCTGTGCTGCCAAGAGTAAGAGGTGAGGTGAGGGTGAGTTTGTGTTTGCGGGTTGAGTGGGCTGCCGGTGAGTTTTGATTGGACTGTCTTTTGCCATCAGGGAGCTGGTAAAGCTTCAGAAAGAGGTCATCTCCCTGGAGACCTCTCTGGAACAGAAGAGGATGGAGAGACACAACCTGCTGCTTGGCTGTAAGATACAGGGCCTGCCCATCACTCTGATCTCTGGCTCACTGGATCAGATCACTGAGGTGCAGGTAAGAGTAGGAGAGAGAGAAAGAAAAAGAGAGAGCATGAGAGAAGGAACCAGCTCCAGCCTTGACAGACAAGGGTCTCCTTCCACAGCTGGATTCAGAGACTCAGAGCACCGGTACCACATTGGACATCTATGAGCGAGAGGCACAGTTGCTGATCGATTACGAAGACCTGAAGCAAGAGACCAGGGTGCAGTATACACCAGCTCAGTCTCACCTGTTTTCGTTCTGTCAGAGTGAAAGGGATCCTTTCATTTCTGTTCACTCAAGGTCACAGGATGCTAGCAAACATTGTCTGTGGACCCTATAAACACAACAAACAGCAGCCCTTACAGTAGCCAGTTTCTGTTGTCACCTGAGCAAAGCGGAAGCGCTTTGTATTGTGTTATTATCCCCCAGCATTAATGAAGAAAGGAAACAATAACCCACTGAGTAGACAGAGTGAGAGACACGATGATAATCAGGACTTTGTCCCCCCGCAGGACCTGGAAGGGGCAGAGGAGCTGGAGGCAGAGGTGGGGAGGCTTCAGGAGGTGGTGTCCTCCCTGGAGGGGGTGCTGCAGCGCTCCACGGCCCCCAACCTCAAGGCCCTGGAGAAGATAAAGGAGGTCAAGGACATGTACCAGGGAGTTGTGGATGGTATGAGCAGAGGAGGATTAGCTATCAGTGCACACGTGTGCATTCACAAGCGTGTACGGGCACACAGAGCACTAAACAAATACCTGGAGAAGTACATGAATCAAACTGACTAGAGCCGTTCTTTTTCCCTGCTGACTGTCATGATGATGAAACAAATGCCTTGGCTGTTAATACAGAAACTGATCCATGTGTTGGTAGATAGAAACTGACATAGTCATTTATTCTCCTTCATTTAATGAAATCGTTTAATATTTTAATTTGTGTAGATAGACGGTCTGCGTGCTTATTTATCTCCATTATCATGTAATGACATAATCAAATGTTTTAATTCAGTAAAATCACCAGAGATGTAGTTGTGGCCTCCCGTGGATTTTATTTCAAATTCATGTTTGAATGCTGATGTCATCATGTAAGAGTGTGATAATTATTCAAACTGAACATCAAAAGCAGTCATGCGAGTGGTTTTGAATTAGCTAACATTGCTAACAAATGGGCTACATCGAATCACGTTCATTTATAAAATGTAAAATTAAGAGGCTGCTGGGTGGCTAATTTAGTTAAAGCACCTCTCCAATTATCTTAAATTATCTAGATTAGATAATTGGACATTCCAAATTAGGGTGGGAATTCAGTCCCACCTTGGGTGCCAACCTTATGAAAAAAAGTCAATGAGTCATATGAACGATTTGAGGAGGAACCCTGAGCATTTGTTCCTGACCATCTGTACTGCAGCCTTTGAGGCCAGCACGAAGATGGCCAGAAAGTGCAGCCAGGAGTTTGAGCAGATCAAGGCCAAGCGCTTCCGCCTCTTCAGCCAGTGCTTTGAGCACGTCTCCATCATCATCGACCAGATCTACAAAGAGCTGTGCAGGAACAGCAGCGCACAGGTGAGCCATGGCGCCCTGTGACCCCCCCCCCCCCCCCCCACTGCTTTGCCAGGAACACACTGTGCTGTTTCTAATTACCCCAGTGTTCACCAAAGAGGGGTGTGTCTGTTCGTTCCTTAGGCCATCCTTGGTGCTGAGAACCCAGATGAGCCCTACCTAGATGGGATCAACTACAACTGTGTTGCCCCAGGCAAGCGCTTCATGGCCATGGACAATCTCTCAGGGGGAGAGAAGTCTGTCGCTGCCCTGGCCCTGGTGTTCGCCATTCACAGGTAAATACTCAAATATGTCAGAGGTTCAGTCATTCCCAAATACCTTAATGATGTGATTCGCGCACAAGTCGTTAGTTTAATCTCGGTTCAAAACATTTTCCAATGCTTTGAGTTAAGGCTTCCCTTGAAGTTCTTTTAAACTACTGTGGGTCTTCTCCAACAACATCATCTCTAAACCCTCTTTTTTCTCTCATCTCGTGTGTTGTTTTGGCTCCTGGGAGAGGGGATCATGAGAAAATTGTTTTTGGAAGTTGGGGAATTTGTGTGTATTCCCTTGATTATTTATTGTTTTATGTTACAGCTTTCGACCCGCTCCCTTCCTCGTTATGGATGAGGTCGATGCGGCCTTGGATAATACAAACATTGGCAAGGCAAGCCTGCTTTTATTGTGCAATTACATTACTGTACTGTATTTTGTTCTTGTGTTTTATAGTATAATTACAGCAGCTGATTTGCTTTTAACTGAAAGTCAGTTGGATATTGCTACCAATGAAAGGCATTGACTATTTGCTTAGCAAATCCGCTTGAACAAGGAACCTTACAATTCCGCCTGTGAATTTAAACTTCCCTGAGGCACTTTAGGGTGAGTAAGCTGTGCTCCACCTTGGATTTGAACTGGCAAATCTCTTGATTACATGCCAAGGCACCTCAACCACTGCATCAATATTGCAGATGATAATGGTGGTAGTGATTATGATGGTAGTGGTTACAGTCGCGAAGAAAATTAATGATGACGGTGTCAGTTAATGAAGAGGTTGATGAATATGTTGACAGTTATGACGAGGATGATGATGACGTTGAGACCAATGATTACAGTGACTGCACATTACAATGGAACAAATCATTATGGTGCCTTGCAGGTGACCAGCTATATCAGGGAGAAGTCTCGGGAGCACTTCCAGATTATTGTCATCTCTCTGAAGGAGGAGTTCTACTCCAAGGCTGATGCTCTTCTCGGCGTTTACTCCGAGGTTACGTATCGGACTGCGGGCACTGTTCACAGTCTTTCACTTTCCCTGTTTTTAACTTGTCTGCAGACACTCACATCCCTAGTCTGTGAGACTTTTTGTAGCAAGGTCAAAGTTGTGATAGTTATGTCCCTGGAGTTTGCCATGCCTTGCCCCTTTATAAGGACAATGTTAAAGCTGATGTCCGCCATTAAGATGAGCCAGACTGGTCTTTTAATCAGACTGATGCTGGGTTTGCTCTTCCACAGTTCAATGAGTGCATGTACAGCCGTCTCCTGACTCTGGACCTCACCCCTTACCCACTGAAAGAAGGGAATGAAAAAGAAAAAGAGATGTTGGGAGAAGAAAAAATGTGTTGAAGGGAGATTTTGTCATGGTTCAGGACTTTTCATTCTTGTTCCATGATCAGTTCATTCCCCTGTGTGGATTTCAGTTGACTTTTTTCAGTTACTTTTTTCACATGTGCAATATTTGTTATTGTTACTGTTTCTGAAATGAAACCAAGTTTAATATTGCTATATTTTTTATATTTGTTTTATATTTGTGTTCTGTGAGTTTGTAATGTTCTGATTTCCCCTGTGTTCATTCATTTGTTATAGTGGTTATAATACATAAAATAAATGTTGAGCATTATATTCAAATTATTAGTTGTGTAATTCCCTTATAACAACGCCACAGTGTGGTAGAACTTCCAGCAAACTGTAAATCTTAACATTCTGCTGTCAGTATTAGCAAAATAAACCCGTTGACTTACAGTATGTTCTAAGTGTGGAGTCTGAGAAAAGGAGATGGTTTTTTTCATTACCTTTTGATATGAAATTCTTTTACGGTGCAAATAAGCGTGATGCATTTTTTTATTACTGCTTTAGCTTTTCCGTAGGTTAAAGAGGATCGACGAAAATATGGATTATGAAAGCCCCTAAAAAAACTGACTCACAGTTACAGACATGGAATGCTGTACATGTAACATGCTATATGCTATCTATTGTAGACCACTGATGCTGGTTGAAGCGAGTGATAGTGAGGTTGCAAGACTTGTCCAACTCAGGCATTCGTATTGTGTGAGTTTGATAAAAGGCAAAATCTTGTAATTGTGTGTCGATACAAGCAGTAAGCAATAGTAAGCAATTATCTGCATAACACATAACACACGGGGCAGTAAAGACTTCATCTGAAATACAATGATGACAAATGGGTAAATATTGATTTTTATGGTTTTCCACAGAACTGCAGGAAGGAGATAATTGTGTCGATATTGACCACCATCCATCCCTCGCTACCCACACCCTTGCAGAAGCCCATTTGTGATTGGAGAGCTGCTGATAAACTGGGTTTCTGTTTACCCGTGTCCCTGTGCAGGCCTTCAGCACTGGTTACATAAGGCTCATTGTGTGGGGAGATGATACTGCTTACTAACAGCACTGTGATCATTGATCTGCTTCTGTTGTTGTTTGCGTGAGTGTGTGTTTATGGGAAACCACCAGCACAGGCCTCGTATTTCTGAGCACGTCTGCGTGCTTACGTACATGTTTGTATTGTGTGTTTCTGTAGCGGGAATCGTGACTGTACACTGTAATGGTCACACACAGGTCAGCAGTTCATTACCTGCCATGGCACTGTTCCATTCACTGTGTATGTCTCGTATCTGTGAGCCCTGTGAAGAGGGAACGTTGGTTCCTAATGAAAGCAGATGCTGTTTTTCTCCTGTGTTTGAAATTAATTGCCATTGACGTCTGAACACCTCCTTCATTTTTTTTGTTTTTTTTTTTGTTAGTTTTTGGTCCAGGTTAAGTCACATTCCACGACGTGTTACAACAGGGAGAGTTGCACTCATTTTTCCAGTTTGACTGACAGCCTGAGCAGGAAAGTTTGTGACTCTCATAAGAATACCTGGTCTTTCCAGTGCCTGCCTCCTCTTCTCTGAACCGTTAAGGAACAGTGCCTGTGACCACCCGCCCCCCCATCACCACCACCAACCCTTTTTTAAAGTTCCTGATTTCTGTCAGTGTTATTTTCTTTCTCTGCTGACCCCTGTCTCTCTCTGTCAATAAGCCAGCCATCTCGACGACACGTGGAATTTTTCATTAGCTTGCCCTGCAGCTGTTTATTGCCTCTGCACTCTTTTCCACCCTCCCTCCCTCGCTCGCTCTCTCTCCCTCCCTTTCTCACGCTCTCGCCTTCCCTCACGTTCTCTCGCACTCTCTCGCTCCCTCCCTCTGTCACAGTCTCTCGCTCTCCCTCTGTCCCCTGTGCTGGTGTCTGGCTCTCCGTTAACCCGAGCGGGCAGCTTGGGATCGGCCAATGGCGGGGTCCTACACTGTGGTTATCATCCCCCTGCACAGCAACCTTCACAGTCTGGACGCTCTCCGCTTCTTCCTCTGGGTAAGACTGACAGCGTACCTGCGTTCGTGTGAGGAACACCTGCATGTTCATGTTTGAGGGTGTGTGCCTGCTTGCGTGTGTGTTTGTGGTAGTGGAAGGGTCTTTGACGTTTATGCTATGAGTTCCTGTAAATCATTTATTTTTTATAGGTTCTGTCACTGCCTGTGGCTGTTTTGTAGTGGGTGTATACAGTATGCTTTTTCAAGATTGTAGGTGTCTGCATGAACGTGTGTTCTGTCAGTGTTCAGAAAGATCTTTCCAGGGACTACTGCCCTGGAGAGCTATTGTGTTTGAACTATTTTAAATTTTTATTCTGCTAGAAGTAACCATAGGAGTTTGGAATCCACCGTTTCTGACACTTCAGGTTGAATGTTTTCCCTTTGTCTTGCCCAGTCTCCTCCTGCGTATTACCTAGTCTAACACACCTCAACATAGCATTAAGTCTGAGTAATGCTTACATCATCAGAAGGACTGTCATGCAAGCAGAGAATTGGGGATAGCGAAAGACACAAGGGTTGCTGGATCGTTTGATGAAAATTTTCAGATTTTCATCCACATGTATTAGTATTGTTGGGTGTCTGCATCTACAGTAAGAGTGACGGGTGTGAATGAGCGTGAGGCTCGGTCTGAATGGCAGAGGGGTCAGAGAGTATTTGTCTAAATTGGCGCGCAGACTCGGGGTCTGTGGAGGGAGAGGGGCTGTCATTCATGCCTGAAAGCAGGGCCTCCTTTAATCCGCACAAAGCCTGTGGTCGCTCCTGGAGATCTTCAGACTTGGAGCTGCAGGTCACTGTCCATGCTATGTGCTATGTACTGCAGTGGGTTGTAATAAACGTTTCTGTCATATTAAAGCAAAGCTTCACCCGGTTACCAGTGTTTTCAAAATGAATGGGCACTGAATTTTAAACTTCTTCCAACAAGTCAATATTTGACCACCGTATTAAGAGCCTCAGGAGGAATGTTGAGCTCCTTCTTGCCCTTTGTAAACACAGCGATATTTTTACCAGAATGTTATTTTGAAAAATGTCAGCAGAAACAGACAACGATCCCTTCAGCATTGCTGTTCTGCCTCCACTTCCCCGCATACACATGAAATTTGATCAATTTAGAAACAGTGGGTAAGAAGTTATGTGATTAAATCTATTACGAGCTTCATGTGAGACTAATACTGCTTTTGAGTTGAGTACGGAACCACAAAAGAAGTTCAGAGGAGCTTGTTTTACTGCTTAAAACTGGCTCCTCAGTGTGAATACCTTATTTCATTATGCCTGTGCTGTAATCCTCTCTTATTACTGCATTGTATTAAGCTGCTTAATTTTCACTGGTTTATAACATGTCCCCACCTCCTGCGACTCACTCTCTGTTCCTGTGGCCACTTCAGTGGCAGATTCTTGATTGTTTAGCCTTTCCATTCACAGCTCCTCGTCAAAAACCCAAAGGGTAGTTTTTCATTAATTCATTCTCTACGCCACTGCTGTACTCTCCTGCTCATTAACATTAACTCTTGTGCAACCCGTTCAGATAGTCAGGATCTGCTCTTTAACACAAAGCATCCTTGTTCTACATATTAGAATTTTATGCAGTTTACCTTTAGCTAAATGTCAAAAAAATTAATACAGACATGTGTGGAAGTATTTGTATAGATGTGTGTGTGAGTATGTGAATCTTGTATAAAGCCTGTCTTTTCTCTCCAGCTGAAGAGGCTGAAGGACCTGGAGCAGGAGAAGGACTGCCTGTGGGCCGGGCTGCAGGTCCTGGAGCAGGCCCGGCTGTGGTACGAGGGCCGGCTGCGGGAGAACCGGGAGAGGCAGTGCTTTGCCGGGGACGGCACGTGGGGCGAGGCGTTTCCTCCTGCGTGCTGCGGGCATCGGAGTGGCCAGAGGAGCTGCCAGAAGCACAGGACTCCGTGGATGCATGGGAGTCTTCCGTCATTTAATGTAATTGCTGGCTCGTTTTAAAGCAGTGTACTACATTACAGGGACTGGGGGAGTGTATTTCACTATCTCTTGCCCTTTATTTTATTGTGAGTTAAAATGGCATTATGAACAGATCCTTTGAATGGAAAAATTGCTTTGACAAATAACTCTAAAAGGTGTTGCTTATACCTGTGGAATGTTACGATCTGTAGTGCGAACATGTTTTTTTTTGGTATGCACCAATGTCCTTTTCCTAAACTGTAGAAACAAATTCTTAACACTAAAACTCAGTATCCCTCCCTCTCTCTGATTAGGACAACCCTTCCAGATCGTGTCTCCTCAGGTCTTGTGTTCAGAGGGTAAATGGAAGTCTGGGTAATCTCATGTGTGACCCCAAAGTGGCTGCTGGCCCATGCCCAGAAGAGAGGGCAGATTCTATCTCCAACCTCCGATGGCAGAACACGTTGCTAATACAGGTAACGTTTACTCCATCCTCACCGTTGGACGCTCTGTCCCTCCCTCCCTTTCTGCCAGGGAGTGTGCAGTCAGCTGGGTGTTTGCGTTCTCCATGCCGTCATTGCTGCTCTCCTTAATTAGATGCCTCTAGTGTGGCAGCTTAGCATTAATTTTACCCTTCTGAGGCAAAGTATGACTAGCAGGTGAATGTCCACTTCAGAATGAGCCATCACACCTGGAATAGCAGTATTATTGGTTCTCTTGGCTGGGGAACATTGGTCTTTTGTACAGCACTGCCATAGTTCAGAACTCCAGCAGACCTATCTACCCCTGCTACAACTGACATTTCCAAATTTGGAGAAGGGAAGACTGTAGAGTAGAATCAATAAAGCATAATTTAAACTGTGGCTCAGTATAAAAACACATTGAGTGAAATGTTTGCAACATTGTGCCGAAACATTGAGTGTCCTAGAGAGTGATGCTGTAGTGATTCCGTGTCTGTTTCTCTCACAGGAGGTGAGTGATAAGAGCCGGGAGATCTCCAGGCTGGAGGAGGAGAGAGACAGTCTTCTCCAGCAGCTCGGTGAGCTGCAGGCTTCCTGATTGACCAGTCCACTCGGGGGCATTAAAACCCGCTGCACATACTTCTATATATGCACATTTTTTCCATTGTGTTTAATCATCAGTTCTTCACTCACGAAAAGTGAGAATAGATATTAATTATAGCACTACTGGCAAGCAATGAGTCACATTTCTATCAGGGTTTATCTTTAAGTAACCATTGTATATACGTCTATACGTAAAGAAAAATTATTTGATTACATACTGTGTATACAAGGATTTTCATTAATATAACTGGGATGTGCTTATTAAATGTTAAAAAAATACCAAATGTCTGGGGGCCTATTAATATTTATTTATGAAAGCTGTAAACATATACTATATCAGCATTGGTTTTGTTTGGCAGAATCCTGTACCAAGCAGATTATCCTTTGAGAATCAGAATTTTGTTTCATTTTGTGCCTCCAGTGGTATCAGCTTCCATGGTTTTGCCTGACCGGTGATTTTGATGTCCTTCACAAGTGATTCTGATCTTGAGACATGTAGGAGAGAAGTGTTGAAATTGTCCCTAATCACTGATGGAAGATCAGTATCACTGTTTAACGCTGAATGGTTGGAAGTTAAGATTGTCGACCTCGAAGCTGATCCTGGATCTGTTGGCAGCAACTCCAGGACAACAACAGAACAGAACAGATGCATTGTGGGAAACCAAATATTTGTAATGGTGAATCACACACAGTAGATGGCAGCAGTTGCCCAACTTCATGCACACAAACGTGTGATGCATGAGTATATGCTAAAAGTGGAATTCATGCACACATATCATCCCAGATGCATATAATTTATATGTTGACAATGTTTTGATGTTTACGCACAGGATTTTATGCTTATGTACAAATAAATTTGTTTGGGTACATTACATGCATCGATTCTATGTCTTTTCTTCTGAAGTTTTGTGTTTATTTCCGGCTTCATTTAGCTATATTATGTATGTGGAATGTAGTCCGTTCTAGTCTCCCTCTCTGTTTTTCAGCTAAAGGTTGAGGTTAAACTTCAAGGCGCAAGGGCAAGGCGTCGTGTCCTGCTAAAGCAGTAGTTGTGAGTATACTGATGCGCTCGTAGTCTGGCCTTGAATTTTGCCTGTGCCAGCGCCGCCTGAGTCCAACAGCCCAGCAGGGTGGCAGATAATTAACTGGCGCATTATCCATCCAGAGCACAGGCTGCAAGACCACCGGCCTGACCGTGGTGGAAAGATCCTCCCAGAGTGGTATTGTTCATGGTTTTGTTTCTTTTTATAGGGCTTGTTATGGTTGAAGTTGTCTGTATGTTTTTAGGATTTGTACTGTGGTTATTGGTTACCATAATTGTACCAGAGCTCCAGTTATGTAGCATCTTGACTTGCTGGTCTGGGTATGTCTTTTACCAAGGCTGGCAATATTGCTCTGCTTAAGCAGGTGAATGCACTTCTGTTTCTCCCATATTTTAAGTTTCTCTTGATCAGCCTCTGCTGTATGAATGTAATGTGATATAATGAACAGCCTACAAACACTACTGTTTTACTCTTGTACAATTAACTGTGTTAGGAACGATTAACTGCTTTATATAGGCATTGTCAGTACCGGATATTCTTAATGAGGTGCATTATTAAGGGTCCAAGTAGCGAAGCTACTGAAAACCTATTGTTTTTGTTCCGTTTTATTATTATTATTATTATTATTATTATTATTGTTATTCCCTAAAACACAATGGACAGCAAAAACTGTAAATCATAGAGCTATGAAACATGGCAGGTATGTTCCTATGCCCCCCACTACTCAAGTTGCAATGACACCTATTGGCCTGCTGGCCTGTAACAAACTGCCTGCCTGCCGGCCTGTAACACGGACATTTACGTTTTGGCCCGTAACTCCTGAACCATGTGGTCTAGAATAAAAAAAATTCCCCAGATTCTTTGGCTTATGCCGAACAAAATGTGTATTCCCAATTTAATATGCATAAGCTGAAAATTTCCACTATTTAAAACATTTTTACTTCTACAAAGTTGATCCAATCTTCACCAGATTTTACACAGTTTGGTGTAAAATTCTCCAGACAATTTTACACTTGTCTGGAGTAATTCAGCAAAGTGTTTATTCATGTCAATCAATTTTTGTAGGCGTGGCCATTTTTTCTAAAGCAGCTTTTACTAAAACAGCTGTCCAATCCTCACCCAATTTGGTATGTATGTACACTGTTTGATTCTGAGGATGCGTGCAAATTTTGTCACCTATCTGCACTATAACAAGCAAATAACTTTGAATGCCTGTAATCCTTCAACCGTTTGATCAATCAAGTTAAAATTTGGTGTCCTACATCTCTGTGCAGGTCTCCAACAGTGTGTCCAAAGATCAAAAGATATCTTGAAAAAACATGGCTGCCATCAGACAATCAGATATCAGCAGTCATTGTACAGGCTTAACAATCACCAATGATCATGAAACTTGGTGAGTATGTTGACCTCTCAACTTGGTACTACAATGTAAAATCAGTCGGCCAGGAGGCGTGCTATAGCTAATATGTAGATTGATTTTTGAAAAAACCTACTTTTGCAAACTAGTCCTAGGCCTTTAGGCTGCCTGTCACCAAATTAGGCTTGAAAGAATCTGGAGTCGGTTATTGAATATATATCAAAAATGTTGGAAGTTTCAGAACAATATAGCCGCTGTATGCAAATCAATTGTTGTGAGCATGGCCATTTTTACTTAAAATCATAACCGCATTCTGCTTGGACCCCATTAATTACCACTTGCAGTTATATTTATTATTATTATTATTATTATTATTATTATTATTAGTAGTAGTAGTAGTGGTAGTTGTAGTAATGGTAGACATCTTTAATGCATGTTACAGATTACAGTAGCAATAATGAATGAATTGCAGCATACAGATGGAAACGGTCAGTGACATATAAACTATTAAAGCAAAACATCTGCAGTGAACTACTTCTCATGAAAGCCTGTCTGGATGTCCACCCACCGCAAGCATTCCGGACTAGAACGCTGTGCCCCCGCTGTGGCAAAGCAGCCCTGCTCTTCACAGAGCTAATGTACCAGTACCGCGCGTGCAGCGCTTGCTTTGCTGTTTTCTCTACCACGCTTCCGCCCGCCCTGTGAGGTTTCTGTCACGACTCGTAGCGGATCCTTCCCTGGTGGTCCCGCACTGATGCTACCTGGCCTGATAAGGGTTATCTACCCCGTGCATCGCTGACACGTCGCTGGCTCAGACGCACACCCCACCTCTTTGTGACCAGCTTTGTTCCTCCCTGAAGCATAAACACACTTATCCAGGAGTCCCACGCATGGCCCTGTGCTCACTCAATACACCGTCAGGGTAAATATTACTGTAACAAGTGGCTGCATGCTGCACCAACACCAGCCAAACCTGAGCATAACGGAAAAAACACTTATTGAAACATGTTGTATTTTATGCATTACATTAAATGTATTATAAAAATAATGTATAAAATATATAACAATTATAATTTCTGGCCATGATTCCCATTTGAAATGTTTTTACTAGTATGTTTAATTTTTTTTTTTTTTGTTTTGCTTAGAAATTAAATTAAATAAGAACAATCTTGTTTTCTTTTATTTCTTCTGCCACAAAATATTACGACAATCTGGATTAAAGTAATCTTCTCCAGACCATAGGAATGGCATTGTCCTCGAAGTGCACATTTATCCTTATCACATGCTGGCTCTCTGTGTCAGCTTGTTTGTCATGTTGTTTGTTTGTTTGGTCTTTGAGGAACAGTCATATTATGTCTGCTGGTCTGCCCTAACCACATATAATTTCATTTTTTTTCCAGACAATTTACATATCTTTGCCATTTCTTTTTTTTATACATACCACCCATTAATTAAGCTGAATCTTTACTGAGGTAAATCAGGTGAGTGAGTTTCTCAGGCGTATAACAGCAGTGGATCACTTGGGAATCAAACCAGCAACCTTTAGAGCTGAGTAATTCACCCTCTTCACCTCAGCAGTACACTTAATAGAATATCCATCTGTGTAGATCAGGGTTGCCCAGCCCTGTACCTGGAGATCTACCATCCTTTGGGTATTCACTCAAACCTTAACAAAGCACATCTCATTCAACAGCTTGGAATCTTGTTGAGCTGCTAATTAGTAGAGTCAGGTATGTGAAAATTTGAGTTGAAATGAAAACCTACAGGAAAGTAGATCTCCAGGAACAGGGATGGCAGCGCTAGTGTACTTTCAAGGCCCCTACAGGTTCCCAATTTTTCTCAATGAGATGGGGGGCGACATAGCTCAGGAGGTAAGAGAGGTTGTTTGGCAGTCGGAGGGTTGCCGGTTCGATCCCCTGCCCTGGGCATGTCGAAGTGTCCCTGAACAAGACACCTAACTCCCTAATTGATCTGGTGAATGTGAGGCATCAATTGTAAAGCGCTTTGGATAAAAGCGCTATATAAATGCAGTTCATTTACCATTTACCAATGAGATGCTTCTGTCCTCTTATCAACATTGGTCACTGCCTCAGGGCCAAGTGTATCAGAGGATACAGGCTGTAAAGTGCTCTTTGAAGTCCAGACAGGGTCAAAGTGATGTCACAATACTTTTTTTTTTAAATACATTGGGGACTTATGAGCACTGTGTGGATATTTGTTTTGTTGTGCACTATTATATTTATTACTCGGAATGTGCAAGATATGGATGCCGATATGCCACTAGGGTGCTGAATCTAGCCATAACTGAAAATGAAGTATATTAACTAAAAATGTGAACTTCTGTGCCTCTTCTGTGATTAATTTAGGATATTTGCATTAGCAAGTGTTTTCAAATTCACAACATTGAAACACTTCTCTTTTTGCTTGGATCTCACCTTTTGTGTTACTCTTCACTGCAAAGTTGCAAGAATGTGCACTGTTTCTGAGGATGAAATGTAGTCTTATCTGTAAAATGTCCATACACTCACATTCAAAAACCAAGCACTTCTTCAAAAAAAAAGTGCTTGGAGTGTGATGCAACTGAGGAATTTGTTTTTGTGTCTGATTATAATCTCAGAAAGCAGCCATTATGGAAGCACGCTTTCATGTAAGTAGCTCCTGTTTTCTTTCTGTCACTGAACCATCAAGACCAGGGTACCTGCACAACATTAATTACTGGGTCTAATTCACACTATAGAGGCAAGCATTCTTTGTTGAGATTTCATGGTTTTCTGACAGTGAAATGTGTTCTTCCTTACCTGCATGGTTCACTGGTAACCGGCCCTGCATGCCTCCCCCTCTCTCTCTTCCTGCAGTTTTTTATTTTATTTTGCAGGTTGTTTTTCTATTAGAAAAATTAGGATGAGCATCCTGTTTCCCTGCTTGCCAAATCTTTTGAGACATGAAGCCAAAACAGATAGATAGATGGAGGTGGCATGTTCTGTGGTTTTACAAGTTTATATCTTTCTATATAAAGCTGTGTGATCTTTATTGAAAGGCATTCATCGGTGTAGCAGGAAGGACAGATACACTTCCATTTCCTGGGATGCCTGGTTGCCATTTGGTCCTCTCTGTAGTGCAACCCATGGAACGGGCCTGAGGTTCTGTGATTTAGAATTTCACAAATGGCATTGGTGGGGCTACCATGTACAGTCATTTGCTGACATTTGTTATCCATAAGCCTTTGTTCTCCTTACTAAAACACTGTAATTTGTTCAACACTATTGAGTTAGTGATTAATGATTGGTCCATCAATTTGAGGATGCATGAATTCTCTCTCTTAAAATTCTCCCAAAGGAAAGTTTTTTAAATATGAGACAATGTGAAAATATTTTTGATTGCATTTGCCTGTGTTTTTCCTTGAGGTGTGGAGCTTTTGGTGCCCTGTTTATAAGATTGTGGCAATGGAGGTAGTGTAGTATAGCGATAATGAACTGACCCTTGAGAAAAGTACTTAACCTGCATTGCTTCAGTATGTATATACAGTTGTATAAATGGATACTATGGGGAAAAAATGCAAAAAGTTGTGTTAGGTACTCTGGATGAGAGCCTCTACTAAGTTCCGGCAATGTAAATGTAATGTAATGCAAGAAGGAGGTTCCAGGTCTGAGTCTCGGTTGACCTGGATCCTCTCTGTGTAGAGTTTGCATGTTCTCCTTGTGTTTGCATGGGTTTCCTCCCACACCAAAGACATGCTTGTCTGGTTAGGTAAACTCCTGCTATTGCCCTTGACCAAGACGGTCCCTGGGTGCTGCAGTGTGGAGTATTTAGGATGGGTCAAATGCAGAGGACAAATTGCTTATCCCACGGGTTCAATTAAGTATGACTAAAACTTAAAGAATCCTTTCCATCAGGATAGAAAATGGCCTGTTTTTGTAAGTTTCTTTCTGCTGTGCAATGAACTGTGGTTTTAATTATTTAACTCTTTTCGCGGTTTTTAATACAAATATTTGTGTGGCATTGTGTAAATGGTTCAAAAGTATCCAAACTAACTACATTAGGTGTCAAGATATTCAATAAAGTACATAAATAAATACAGAATATGCAAGAAAGAAGATCTACCAGATTTGTTGTAAGAGGTCAATTGGTTTTAATACTCAATATAGTATAGAATGAGTGTGTGAGTTACAGGAGAGGGTGTATCTGTGGCAGGGGGAGATAAATCCATTCATTACTGAAACATACTATGCCTTTGCCCTTTAAGGACTTCTTAAAAATGCAGTAAACCCCATCCTGCAGTTTTTATTAAAAGGAAATCCTGTCATTTTTTGAAGAGGAAATACACACACTTGACTGTGTGATTACGATTGATTGACGTTTTCTCTTTTGTAGACAGTAAAAGACCAATGTAAGTTGTAAAACATGGCACAACACAGAATGACATCTGTTATTCAGGTTTTGGTGAGTGAGGGGAAAAGTTTCAGGACAATCTAATCTAACACACCCCCTGTCCTAGGAAGTAATCAACACATAAAATGACTAGAACAATTCAAAGATATCAAATCAATTTTATTTATGAAAATGTTGATAATTGCTTTTTTCACAAAACTGGGGATTTCTGTGTCTATTTCTGTTTTTTACATTTTGGAATTCATTCATTTGCAGATATGAGCACATCCACTCTTCACAACTTGGCAGGTGAGCTACTCTTGTAGTTGGAATTTTATATAATTCATAATGTGATTTCATAGGCTATTATTTTGACACCACAAACCCTAACAAGGCCAGATAAAGGTGACCCTAGCAAAAGAAAAGAAAAAACTATTATTGAAACGGCACATTACTAGTTGGCTATGCAAAATGTCATAATATAAAACCATTCTGGGGAAGTGAAAGCAAACCCAGTTTTAAAAAATGTGGAACACGTTAAACAGCAAAGGCCTAACCCCAACGCTACTCGCTGTGAAAAAAATAATTCTGAAGCAATGACAGTTACTGAAATACCGAACGCTACATATACGTAGCTTCTAAATAAATGGATGAGAGAAAAAGGCAAAGAAAGGCAGCTTTAGTTTATTAAACTCGTCACTGATTGTATTCTGGCACGGGCTTTAATTTACGTGGCATGTTAAGATGTGCCCCTCTTAGTCATGGTATTGTTCCAAGTGTAAGGCAAGTCAGTGTTTCCACATATAGGCTACGCTTTTATCCGTTTTAGCAGCTCAGGTCCCCACAGTCACTGAAACTATTTTTTGACTCTCCGTCGCTGTTGCATTCCGTCCGCTGTGGTGTAGTTCCAGAACTTCTCACATTTGCAGGTGATAGTGCCCTTTCTCCGTTCTCCGTGTTGGTTACTTGTGCATCTAACAGACTTTGCAGGTGCTTGATATAGTTAACGGCCGCACGCAGAGTCTCAACTTTACTCAGTCTCTTTTCCTCAAACTCCTGAGGCAGATGTTCGCGGAGTCGCGCATAACCTTCATTTACACATCGGACCCTCTGTCTCTCCCGTTCATTTCGTTTCCGTATGAACGCCGGCTCAAATGAGTAGCCATATACGCCCATATGACCAGGGAAAGGTATGTATGAGAATCGGCTTGTGTACCGGTGCCCGTATGCTGGATCCAAGTAAGTGGTGTCAAAGTGGAGAGGCAGTGCAAAGGCATCTTTAAATGATGCTCCTTGGTGGTCCACAGAGAAACCGAGTGCCATGGACCGCGCGTAGGGAACTCCCTCGAGAAAACCGTGGTCAGCTGTCATATTCCTGTGATGTAAATAATAATAATAAAATTAATTAAAAAAAAAAAAATTGGGCATTTAGATAAGGACTGTCCAACATGGAAAAATCATTTAGATAAGGCCTACCCAACATGGAAAAGCACATTGAATCTGATATTTTCAGATCCGTTTTGGAAAAGCAGCTTTAAATATTATTTATTTCTCATTTTGTGTCCATTGTAGATGGCGATATGGCCGTGGTTGTTTCCTATCAGTAACCAAACTCTAGTGTGCGCATGCGGGTTGTTTCTAGAGTAAACCGTGATCACAGGTATCGGATATGGGTCACTTTAAAAAGTAGATGTAAACAAGCGGTCAAAAAATCGGATATAGGCAAAAAAAAAAAATCGGAACTGGGCATCAAGACCTGCGTTGTAAATGTAGCCTTGAAGATCTCGTTTAGCTGCTAAGTAGTAATTAATAGGTGTGCCAAATTAGGGTTGAAATGAAAACCTACAGAAGGACAAATCTCCAGGAACAGGAATGGGCAGCTCTGGTTTAGAGAATGACTCCAAATAAATATAGCTAGTTTTGCCGGTGCAATTTTGTAAAAGCCTCTGAAGTGTGGGAAAAATTACCAATACATATTTTGTATCACCTGTTGATAGCAAACAACGTTGCCTTTAATAGAGCCGTGAGAATTTTCAAAAGCCATACCATTGGGATAATAGAGCCGTGAGAATTTTCAAAAGCCATACATTGGGATCAGCACTAAAAAAAATTTCCCGGATTTAACATAGGCCTATATGCAATCAGAGGACATTGGAGAATGATAAGTACAATTTATAATTAAAGATCTCAATAGGCCTACTCCATTTGTCACAGTATTAGCTTATACATGGTAACAACTGCAGCCTCCAATAGCCCATGCACCTCTGCAGGTCGTTTCAGTTCAGCACTCAGAGAGCATTCCTTTGAATGTATCCCTTTGGTTTGTGCTTTACATTTAAGAATTAGGTTTATAAGATCTCCACGATGTATACTAACCCGTTTCTTTAAGATTTTTGTTCCAACTTCACTGCAAGTGCGCACTAAATTCAATTTCAAAAGGCCTTATAAATTAGAGAAATTCCGAACGCCTAAACCGCTGCTATACACATCGCAGCAATAAAATGAAGTTTGCTCTGATTTCAATGTCATTACATTAATAGATCTCATAGTCTATCAACGAACCCTTAAGAATTAAACGACAAAAACCTACTGCTGTACAGCTACATAGATTTAAAAAATAAATCTCAACTGCACTGTAGGCTTCAAATTCAAACAGCTACATTTGAAAGAACATTAAGACTTAATGCACAACACTGCAATTTTTTATAATTTAGGCAAACTTTTTTCATAATTCAGAGATGACTGTCGCAATGTAGGCTATAAATAAACTGGGCTATAAAATGATGGCTGTTTTTCTTTTAAAAATCGACGGCGAGCCTTCCAAGTTTTGTTATTCTGGTCAACAACTCAAATGTTTATAATGAATGGTACTGCTTTGTAGGCAAACAACACTTTTTTTTAGTTAAACGAAGTAGGTTTTACCTTTTCAGCTAGCCTGTCCGCAGTTTCTGCATTATCTTCAATATGACTTGACAGCAGATAATATTTTAGTAGATGAAAACGAGGACGAATTTCAGAAGGTGATCGCGACGGAGATGTTTCTTTGACTCAAAATTTCTTAACCATGTCACTTATTCGCCCACCCCACTTGTGAACGATCAGCGTGGGTGTGATCTTTTGATTTAGGGGACGGGGCAAAAGGAGGCATGTCGAAACTGTCTAAGGCAAATGAGATGAGATCAAAATTGTAATCACTGGAATATCTAAAATTTAACCCACTACCTCCCTTTATGATGGTAAAATCATGTGTCTAGCATAATGGCACTGGAAGACATATAGTCCGTAGCCTACATTTAATTCTGAGGAAACGTGTGGTTCTGACCTGTCTTGGGGTTGGTGATGTGTACTAGCAGCACCATGCCACAATTTGAATCCTATTAATTCCTATTAATAGGATTCGATTGGATTCATAATTCCTATTCCTATTAATTAATATTTTGGCACAGGTACTGCGCACGTTATTGATTTCTATTTGTTATTTCACATATACAACATAATTATTTTAAAAGTTCAATTGTAGGCTATTGCTAGATAAAGTTAAAATGCCTAATGCTGTATTTCACCATGTTACACATTGAACGCTACACACCACGCACGTCAACCAGTTTCCTTCATTTGGGGAATTTGATTAGTTAGGTATATCGATATGTAGTTCTAAATGGCTACACACTATATATTTAGCTAGCAAGCAGTCTGTGGCGTAGGCTACATTTTACAAGGCTTGATAACAATGACAGCGACTTCCAATTGCAACTTTCACCCCCAACATGCGAGCCGGAGTGTGTTCATGGGTTGCGATTATCTTGTTAGGGATACTCTGAAATTTTAACTTTTTATCAAATCCAAAACATGTTAACACGAATCTTAATTGTTTGAAAGGTCCATTTTGTTAATGAATTGAATGTAATCATTTATATGGGTTCATTACCCATAGATCATGATTTTATGTGACTTAGGTGTAACATTATTAGTCTTATGCGAGCATATTCTTAGTTTCGTTTTTAGAATGTCTTTCTTTCAGGTCCCTACCATTGCACATGCTCAGTAGAGCAAAGGTTATCTTCACAGCAATGGACCTGGAAAGAAGGGATAGCTACGAATTAACACGGTTGTCTTTTGTTAAAAAAAAAAAGATAAACTACTTAATACCTTAAATTGTGTTATTTTCTGCCTCCCTCTTATATGATCATTATTATTTTATAGTTAAATACCTGATTTTAAGGAGCAAACTGTTTTCGTGAGAACTGTCTGTTTTGTTTTTTCATTTCAGTGCTTTTGTTGAAGTCTATTCTTACCTGATCAGATGCTTCTGATGATGGTCTAGCTGTAGATCACTCACATATTGCTTTTTGACCCTACGTATTTGCGTATTATTAGTAGCTTATATCTGGACTGTTGCACGGTTTGCTGCTAGCTACTGTGGTTGAAAGTTAACTGGTTAGCTTACTAGCTGCTGGCTTGCGATGCTATTTATCTCTTATTGTTCGTGTTGATACTAGAACTAAGTTAGCTTGCAGGGACCGAACGGATTGATCAAAGTTTAAAGAAAAAAACTGTATTTTTAGTATAGAAGGTAGCTAATCCCGTAGCCAGTTAGCTCCATCGCCAACAAGCAGTTCACTGCACAAGCAAATGTCATATCGACAATAGCGCCAAGTCGCTAGTTAGCTAGCCACAGCTTTCTGAGCAGAGTTTCTGTTTGTTCAGAGCTCGACATGACTGTTTCAGAATGTCTTGTCTATATTGGCAATCTGGATACGGGACATATAAAAGTTATAATATTGCAATTTGTAAATGCGTCTGTACGGAACCTATCCAATACATTAGGCTGGAAAAGTATATTTTAACTTGTAAATTCTACGATGAATTGCCAGCCAGTTACCTACCCAAGAAGGGAAAGCCTGGAACAAGTGTAGCTACATTCGCCAGAATATAAATGGAAGTAGCTTATTTACCCAAGTAGTGTCAGCTAAATAATGTAATTAGCTCAGACAGCTTATTCTGGTAAAACTGCCATGACCATCATGGGAACTATTTGGGCCCAAAACCCAAGATTCTGTTCATGTTATGTGTATAGAAGACATTTCAGTCTGATCACATCCACTGGACACACGTGAGTAAATCATTTCTCTTTTCCCTTTTCCATCTTAGCCACGAAGAATGCCACATTCACAATGTCATGAGGAAAAACACCTAGTGTCAGGTAATTTGGAAATCTGAGGGACCAATTTCTTCCCTTCCTAGACTGCTTTGGGGGCAGCTGGCTATTGGTTAGTCACAGTAGGCAAATTAATCAAACGTTACATTGGTCTTTTTCATACCTTCCAGAATGAACGACATCAATCTGAGTCCTGTGGGGATGGACCAGTTGAACGTGCCCTCTGTGAGTGGTAGCCACCTGGGTCTGCCCACCTCCCCCACCCACAATCCCATCACTGCTCCAGGTCAGTCCTATTTTTCATTTTTGTATCTGTCTGTTAGGAAATGGAGGTGCTATCTCTTGATTTTCTGCTGTATGTTCTGTATATTTTTACATTGTCCCTTTCTCTTTAGGCATGCCAGTGGCCATTCCAAACCTAGGGCCCTCCCTGGGGTCTCTGCCACCTGCCTTGTCCCTCATGCTGCCCATGGGTCCAATTGGAGACAGGGGGGTGATGTGCAGCCTGCCAGAGAGGAACTACCCGCTGCCTCCTCCCCCGTACCCCCACCTGGAGAGCAGTTACTTCCGACACATCCTCCCAGGTAAATGCGAGAGATGGACCCACCTGGCAGCTTTGATTCCCTGAGTTCATACAGATGGACTTGTCGATATCCACCTGTGACCTTCTCCTTTTCTCGGTGCTTGTCTGTGCAGGCATTTTGTCCTACCTTGCAGACCGCCCACCTCCACAGTATATTCATCCCAGTAGCCTTAACATGGATGGGACCCTCTCGGTGCCCAGCAACAACCCTTCTGGCATGGACCCCTATAGCGGACCCGGGGGGCCTCTGGAGCAGGGCCTTGTGTCCCTGGACTCTCGGCAAGTGGGGGGTCAGGGAGGCCTCCACCAGGGTGCGGCTCACGAGGTGCAGCTGGACACCGGCCTGACCATGGAGTCCCGCGTGAGCAGCCCCATATCCCCGGACAGGATGGGTGAGGAGCTGGCCTCCATGGAGGGGGTGGTGCCAGAGACGCAGCCGCTGAGCGGGAGGCCCCGGAACCACGAGGGTCTGGGGGGCGTGGACGGGTCCGGAGGGGTGATCCCTCTGCACGGGTCGGGGCTGGAGCTGCCTGTGGTGATGGAGCAGGAGCACCTGACTGGCAGGGTGGGCGGAGCCGGAGCAGCTGGAGGCGGAGCCAGGGGCCTGGGGGAGCCGCTGCACTCCTCTGCGGCTTTGAGCTCTGGCGCCGTTAGCGTGGTGCTGACTGGCTCGCACTCGCACCCGTCCATGGCACCCCCCTCGCAGCTGGAGGCTGTGACCCTCCACGGGCCCCCCACCATGGGGCTGGAGCCGGTCAGTGTGTCCCCCATCACCGCCGAGGTGTCCCTGGGGCCCGACAGCAGCCTGGTGCTGGTCAACTCCTCCCTGCAGCTGGAGGACTCCACGTCTAACAAGGAGAACATGGCGACCGCCTTCACCATATGTGAGTGCTTACTGCTTCATGTGGACAGCATGTTTAACCATTCATTTTTGTTTTCTTGCTCACAATCTGCAGTTACCATTAACAAATAAGTGTGACTATGCTTTGTGCTTTCAGCAAACATACTCCTGATCCTTAATGGAAACTCCTGTACAGGGCATTGACTTTTTTTCTCGTTGGCTGTTCCTGTTATTGCTAGTACATTGTGTTCTGCCTCCGTGTTCATGAACAGGGTGCACGCTGTGCGAACGCTCCTATCCCTCCGACTGCCCAGAACACGGCCCTGTCACTTTCATCCCCGACACGCCCATTGAGAGCCGCGCCCGCCTGTCCCTCCCACGCCCTCTGTGCCTCAGGGTCACCGTGGCTGATGAACCCCTCGGTATGACCGCACTGTACCCCCCCTAGACTCATGCCTGGGTTTGGTCAGCTTTTTTCCTTGTTGGTGAAAAATAAAAGCAAGTGCATTTTTTTTCACAACTTACACTGTTTGCAGTTGTCAAATTTACCTTGCCTGTTTAGGTACAGACATTAACTCTCTCTGAACAGTTACTAATTTCTTTGAGTAAAAGCTAACATTTGCATTAAATTGCAAGTCACAGTCAAAGACAAATTGTAATTGAATCCAGGACACAGTCACTAGAATGAACCAATGTTTCATGAATAACAGCAAGTCTGTTTTTAATTAGTTTTTAATCTCTAGCTGTTTGAGGTCTGTATTCCTCCTCATGCCTGATTATTCCTTGATCTGTGGTTCTGTTTCACGCTCGGTGACGTCATGTCTGTACAGGTGTATTGGCGAGAGAGGTCATACCTGTCAGGACCTGCTTTGGGCCAATGGTAGGACAGCACTGCAGCTCCGTCGACCTGACAGACTGGTCAGACAAGAACACTCCTCACGTCTGGAAGGTGAGAAACTGAGACTGAGCCTTCTGGGAAGTCACGGAACACTCACAGGAAGTGGCGATATATCCCACTGTTCTTGAAATGTCTTTGGAATATATTTAAAATAAAAAAGTACCTTTTTCTTCAAGATGCGAAATACATTTCGTGTATCTCGAAGGAAAGAAACATTAAATATACAAAATATTTTACACCACTTGTCATTTTAGATTGTTTCTTTGCCACTAGATGGCACAGTTTGTAACGAAATATCACATACTATACATTTCAGTTCCAAGATGCTGTTATTGTTATGAAGCTAAAAACAGTACGCAAAAAAACGAAATCCTATATGATCCATGTAACATCGGATTAAAGTTATTTTATCAGCGGCAAAATAATTAGAAGAATTGTGTGGTTGTGTTGCTCTGCATGAAACATGACAGTAGTTGTGTTTTTTTTCATTTATTTTACTGTGCCTGTGTGTATCTTAGATGTTCCACAATAATGTTCTGGAGTTCTGCATTGTGACAACAGACGAGAATGAGTGCAACTGGATGATGTTTGTTCGTAAGGCGAGGCAAGTCACTTCTTCTGTTCATATGACATGAGATTCAGCACTCACATACACACACACACACAATGTCTAAGTTCATGGCACTTTGAATAAATTAATAAATAAATTCAGCATAGAGTAGTGAAGTAATCACATGTCCAATGTCTTGTCATCTTGCATAAATGGGCATATCCAAGAAAATAATGCAATTTATAGTAGTTTTACTTTTATATTTATGTGTGACTCCTGTGTATTTTTCAGAATAAATTGTGATTGTTCAGTAAAAAACTGAAATGACAAGTGCCTCTTGATCCCACATGAGACATTGCGTGTGTATTTGCAGGACTGGAGAGGAGCAGAACCTTGTGGCCTATCCTGACAACGGCAAGCTGTACTTCTGTTCGTCCAGGGAGATTCTTCCTGACCAGGAACTGCTCTTCTACTACAGCAGGGACTACAGCAGGCAGATGGGTGCGACATTGGCCACTGCAGGGCCTCATTTCCTGCTCCCTCTTCACGTGATTGGATGCCTGTCCCATATCTGCAGCCTCCTTCACACTGTGATCTTCTGTTACCTTTTCCTGTCACTCCGGTCCATTAGCTAAGCTGCACTGTTATTGCATCGGGGACCCTGCCGGCTAATTATGTGCCACACTGCTGGGCTTCCAGTTATGGTGCACATACCTGGTCTGGGTATTATTATGGACAGTGGGGGCTTCACTGCATCAACAGGTGCTGTTTCAACTGGAAGCACCACTTCAAGTTCACTAAATACAGGATACTTTAAATACGGGTTTCAGTGTATGTAGAAAGCTGCTGATGCCAGTGGTAGAAAGAAGGACGGTTGAAAATGATGTCATTCTTGTGCCATTCCTGTTTAACAGGTGTGTTGTTGTTGTGGTGACAGGTGTCCCGGAGCTTCCAGACGGTCAAGTGTGCCACTGTGGCAAAGAGTGTGCCTCCTTCGCCGAGCTGAAATCTCACCTGAACAGCCACGCCCACGGGCACTCGCATGGCCACACCCACAGCCCCACCCAGAGCCACTCGGGGCACCACGGCCACCACCCCCACCACGAAGGCAAGCTCCCCAGCAGCAGCTCCAGCGCTGCCTCGTCCTGGTCTGGCCACGCCCACGGCCACGCCCGGGAGAGGAAGTTCAAGTGCAACATGTGCTCCAGGGCGTTCACCTCCTCCACCAAGCTCAACGTGCACTTCATGGGACACGTTGGCATGAAGCCGCACAAGTGTGAGTACTGCAGCAAGGCCTTCAGTGATCCCAGCAACCTCCGGACGCACCTCAAGATCCACACAGGTAAGGGCCACTGAAAGGCTCCACCCTTGTTTAACGAAGTACCTTAGCTCCTGCATTGACCCTATGTATAATGATTGATGCTTTTATAAATGGGAAACTGTAATTGCGTGCAGGTCAGAAGAATTACCGGTGCAGCATGTGCGAGAAGTCCTTCACGCAGAAAGCCCACCTGGCGTCTCACATGGTGATTCACACGGGGGCCAAGAACTTGAAGTGCGACCACTGCGACAGGATGTTCATGCGGAGGCAGGACCTCAAGCAGCACATGCTCACCCACACTCAGTAAGAACACACGCCGATTGACCGTAGCTTCACATGCAAGTGTGTTTGCTCTGTTAGAACCAGCTTTGATTTTCATTATGTCTGCAGAGAGTTTGGGCTTGTGGTATTGGAGCTCTGGACTGTAGTCTGTGATCCTCCTGGTTGGTGCATTCAGCTGGGGCGCTAGACTAGTGTAGCGAAGTGCCCCATGGACTGGGTCAGAACCTGTGCCAGTACCGACTATGGTACAGTGAGGCAACGGATAATTGAGCATAGTGCCGTCCAGAGTAGGAGGGTTTCACGTGCCACCTTGCCCTGGTGTGCATTCGGTCTGCATATTCCTGCTGTTATGCAATAGCTGTGCGGCTTCGCTAGTGGATCCTAGATGAAAACACACAGCAACTGGCTGCACATGTGCACGTGGAGCACAGGTGTGCTAGCATGCAGAGGCCTGAATTGACAGAGGATGTTGTGTACCACCGGTATGGGCTTGCAATTATGATCAGGTACTCTAAAATGTGTGCAGAGTTTTTTTGTTTACTTGTTACTTTAAAGAAGAAAAGTGATAGCGAGAGAGGGATTCTGTGTTCTCCAGTCTTTCTCTTTCATGTTCTAATGGACCGCTCTTCTCTCTCTACCAATAATCTCCACCCGCGTCTGCAGGGAGCGTCAGATCCGCTGCCCGAAGTGTGACAAGCTGTTCTGGAGGTCCAACCACCTGAAGAAGCACCTGAACTCCCACGAGGGTCGGCGGGATTACATCTGCGAGAAATGCAGCAAGGCCTTCCTCACCAAATACCACCTCACCCGACACCTGAAGATATGCAAGGGCCCCAAAACGACCGGGGAGGCCCTCCAAGAGGAGGAGGAGGATGAGGAGGACGACGACGACGAGGAAGACGAAGAGGAGGAGGACGACGACGGGGATGTGGAGGGGCTGATCGATCCAGTGAGCAGGGAGGACTGTGGTCTCGGTGTGGCAGGGTACAGCTCGGACAAAGCCCTGTCCCCACACCAGTGACTGTGGGGTCAGGAAATGGCACTTCTGCGTATGCCCTGATATTTATCATATTTATTTCCATTTTTTTCGTTCCTTATTATTTCGGGTTTTCGTGTTGTTGCCAAAATCTTACCTGCATGGTAAGATTTAAAGATTTGGCATTTCCAGCCTTCCAAGATCTCTTCTCTAGCCTTTGAAATGGAAACTGGAATACATCATCCAGAATGAATGCAGAAAACTTTGAATGAAATGTGTACTAAATGAAAAGACCTGCAACTGTGTGCTGAGGTATTTCCAGGTGTTCTGAAAAGGGCACATGTGGTATCTGCTTGTAGCTTGTATTTCATTAGTTCCTTGAAAATTCTCGGTTATTTTAGAAACAATTCGGTGCAGTTTCCGCAGGTTAAATTAAACTGATGTTCAGTTACCATGTCTTGCAAAGATCCCCTGTTGTCAAAATATGAAATTTCAGACTATAATGACTTTATTTGGATAATCAATGCACAAGCTATTTATTATGTTATTTAAACTTGAGGCAGTTAATTACAAATAGAGTTTGAAAGTCAAGTTAAAAGTGTTTATGGGGGCGGGGGGAGAATCTGGTGAGAGTGGAATAGTGAATGAGTTTTACATTGTGAGCAGACTTGTATTACTGATAAATTAGTTACTGAAATCATTCCAATTGGGGCCTTATTGACTGTGTGCTTCAAATTACAGGAACATCTTATGTTGGCCTGTTAATTTCAGTTTGCTGCAAAAGTCTCAGAAAGATACTCTTTATTACATTTCACTGTTTTCTTTGGTAATCGCACAATAATCTTTGAATTAAAAACAGTACTACATAAGGGAAAAAATACAGAAGAAAGCTCTTTCAATTGGGCAATGGGGATTTGGTTGTCTATTTTTTTCCCTCTGAATGTACAATTGCATTCTGCAAAGAACAGCATAATGTGTAAATATGGTGTACAATTTTTAGTGTTATAGATTTTCCAATTACTTCATGATGCCAGAGGATTCACCCAAATAAGCTATTTCTTTATATTTGTATCATTTATTAGTGGGGGAAATTAGTTGTTTTGCCACCAACATAGCTGATGAAGCTAACAAACTTTTATGAAATTTGCCAGTAACATTTGACTTTCTCCCTGCTTTTGATCAACCTTCATCCTTTTACTGTTGCTTTCTAAGTAGCCAAGTATGGAAAACATGCTTAAATGTGCATTTTATTATTTTCTTCCCAGTTGCCTTCTAAATTCACTAGAAAGATGTTAAATCTTCCTGTCTATGAATATAAGTACTGGAATGCTCATGAATACAAGAGCTTTTTGTCGAAACACCAGGGTGACAAAGCTTGCTATACCCTGTCATCATGATAATCCACCAGATCATGTGTTTAAATAAACAAATATGTTCATCATAAGTTTTGTGGTTGCAATTAAGCAATGCAACATAAATGTAAGTCATGCTATGTATAAGTTTAACGGGACCTGCTGGGTGACCAGGATAAAATCATGCAGTTGCTAAATTCTAATGTGCAAATAAATTCAAAACATACACATACATAAGCAGTGGTACTTTTTCTAAATGCCGTAGCATTTGTTAGGCAGACTGCATTTGCTTTTGGTGATGGTACATTTGCATGAATGAGGAAGAATCTTGGCGGGGACGTTTCTGTGTGGAGTTTGCATGTCGTATGTTCTCGTGTCCATGTGGGTTCCCTCCAGGTACTCTGGTCTAAACTGATCTTAGGTAAGAGTGTGTGAGTGAATGGTGTGTGTGCCCTATGATAGATTGGTGAAGCGTCCAGGGTATATTCCTGCCTCTCACCCAATGCATGCTGGGATATGCCCCCCCCCCCCCCACAAAACTGACCAGGAATAAGCAGGTTAGATAATGGTTGGATGGATATAATAATTATCTTGTTAATCATAGACAAAGACATTTCTATCCTGATGGAAGTGGTCACTTCCAGGATGACCATGTCCCCATCCACAGGGCACGAGGGGTCACTGAATGGTTTGATGAGTATGAAAATGATAGAATTGTATGCTATAGCCTTCACAGTCACCGGATCTCAGTCCATTTGAACACCTATGGGAGATTTTGGACCAATGTGTTAGACACTGCTCTCCACCACCATCATCAAAACACCAAATGAGGGAATATCTTTTTGAAGAATGGTGTTTTGTCCCTCCAGTAGAATTCCAGAGAGAGTAGAATCTGTGCCAAGGCGCATTGAAGCTGTTCTGGTGGTTCATGGTGGCCTAACACCTTACTAAGACACTGTGTTGGTTTTTCCTTTAATTTGTCATTTGTGTGTATGTATGTGTACAATGTGTACACGCTGTGTGTGTGTGTGTGTGTATATATATATATATATATATATATATATATATATATATAGTGCAGTCTGTGGACAGTGACTATTTTTGTCGTTTTGGCTCCGGCACATTGGATTTGAGATGAAACAATGAATATGAGGATAAAGTACAGACTGTCTCAACTCTAATTTGAAGGTATTTAAATCTATATCTGGTGATCCGTGTAGGAATTACAGGCGGTCGCCCTATTGTAGGGGACCATTAGTAATTGGTTGCAAATCACAGACCACTAGAGGGCGTGCGCAGCCCAATGGTTGAGAATCCATTCGCAAGCATCCTGTTGACGTAGGGGCCAGTGCCGTGAAATGAGCGACAGTAAGACGGCAGATTCTTCGGAAATCGTTCAAAATAAAAGTCTGCCTGCGCGAAAGCCTGTGCTTATTCAAAACACCCCCATATCGTTGAGACAACATGTCCAGGGGAGGCAGCAGCGCATTATATAGGTTATGCTATCAGAAAGTTTTTTGCCTATGTACTGCATGCTTATAACCCAGCCATGATATTCTGTGTGTGATGTTTTCACCTTTACAAACAAGTGTTAATACTGTCCTATTCTCTTTGCCATTCTAGTGCAATATCCAGCCACATTTTCATATTTATTTGTTTTAAGTTGCGTAGTTGATGTTAGCACAGAATGTTGAAGAAATGCATTTTAAATTACTCTAATTCATCCCTTACCATTCAGTTAAACTCATGTACTGATGTAATGTTGTATTGGATACTGCAATGATAATTAAAAGTAATGGGTGTATTTTATCTTTAATTCTCCATTTAAAATTTTGCGTTTTCGTTGTTAAAAATGTAGGGAAAAAAATAGAAAAAAGGAAGACAGATTTGTTTGTAATTAATATTAGTGTTGTAAATAGTTTTACAATGGCTGTGTTTAAAATCGAAGTTGTTTTAATATTGTACAAATAGAAAACGAATAGTTAATAATTTAGGACAACTGCAGTCCAGATTTTTCCTTAATTAATTTCATTTTGCTGATCGTAACAGTGGTTATATCGTCGTACTTTTATTTTGAAATGTTCATACCCGGTCGAAAGTCCTTACTGTCGCTAGCTTCACACTGCTCGCTGGGCCACACTCCATGGAAGTGTGTATGGGTAGGAGTTCAGTGATTGTTCCTGGGAAATTGGGGCGATAGCCTCGTGCCGACGTTAATTTAAATGTATATGTATATATATATATATATATATATATATATATATATTCCTTTGAAGTTTCAAATATATTCGGATAATGGCGACCTTCGTGACATTGAATACCGGAGCGAAAATGCCGATTGTCGGTCTCGGGACTTGGAAGGTTGGTTTAGTTTATATAACGTTTAAACTGTTGATACAATATTAGTTCTGCCGAGCCGAACTGCAACCTTGTAGCATAATGTGTTACAGTGGTAGATAACATTATATAGCCTACATAACTATATTAAGACAGTTAAGCCCCATTCGCATATGGGGTTCTATAACTTTATACATTACCTATTACCAGCGGCGCAGCGAGGGGGGGGGGGGGGGGGGGGGTGCAGAAAAACTGACTGACTCAGGACAGGACTAACGTTAGGAGAATAACGATAGTTAACGAACGTTACCATCATGGATGGGAGAAAGAAGCCTTCGGGCGCCCAGAACCGAAAAAGAAAAATGACTAGACAGGATACAGAAAGAAAGATGAGAACATCACTGTCAAACTGGATAACCAAACCAACATCACAGCAGGAGCAGGGTGATCAGAGCAGTTCAGAGTCCAGTCAGGGCATAGCAAATGGAGCCGGGAATACTAACGTTAGGTAAGCAAGCTGACTAAAGTTAGCTAAGGTTAGCTAGCAACTGAAAGATAGTTTGAAAGAAAGTTTTCATACTAATAAATAATGGGTTGCTGTGGACATAGCTCAAGTAACGTTAACATCTGGCGGTGAGAAACAGGCTAACTTAATGCAGGACTGGTGGAAAGAAGTTAGCTACCTTTAGCTTGCTCGTTAGCTAACGTTAGCTAGCTAACTTAACCCGCTCTTTCCTCCAGTTCTGCATTCAGTTGACTTTAGCCTGTTTGTCACATGGCTAGCTAACGTTAGCTATCGATAGCTAAATGTAAATAATGCTCTGCTGATAACAAACCAGCGATTACTAACGTTAGTGTATCACATGATGACACATAGGTTGCATTGCGTGTTTTTAAAATTGAAATGGAACTATTGTAATGGAATAAAAATTGAATTTTTAACACGTTATAAAAACCCTCTTACTTTCACTTTCATTCCTATTTTGAGGGGGGCGGGGCGCCAAGTTGCGTCTTCCACCCACCCTGAGAAGTAGGTTGTTGCGCCCCTGCCTATTACTCCTGTGATTTTAGTGCAGATGGAGGTCTTTACAGAAGTTAAAATTCAAGTTCGAATTACCAACGGTTGTTTTTCAGTCGAACTCATGGGTCCATAATAGCCAGCTAATACAGTATGCATAGACATCTCCGTAAACGCAGTTTGTTCACTTGAATTTAGGCGCTGTTTTCTCTTTGTTGGGAACGTGGAAGCTGTCTTTTTTATTCCATACGCTCAACCACCTCAGCATGGAGTACAGTAGAGAGTCGATCACATATCTAGTATGATGTAGCAATTTTCGTATTTTATGGTTGCATAAGCCTTGTATAAGTATAGACAGTAAGTATAAGAATACGTATACTGTCACGAGTTTTGTAAATGTGTGATATTTAATCTTTTCTTTTTAATTATTTCTGGGTTCATTCTCAGATGTGTCTGAGGCTACTGTCATAGATGTATGTCCATCTCTCTCGGGATGTTTTCTGTCCATATTATTTTATATTGCAAGTTTTTTGGTCAGAGCATGGTGCCCCTTGATAGTCTGTTAATGCGATTTCTCTTTCTGTTCACCAGTCCTCCCCAGGCCAAGTGACTAAGGCAGTGAAGGCGGCCATTTCAGCAGGGTACCGTCACATTGATGGGGCCTATGGCTACGAGAACGAGACTGAGGTCGGGGAGGGGATTAATGCCATGATCAAGGAGGGTGTGGTGAAGAGAGAGGACCTGTTCGTGGTCAGCAAGGTGCGCATACATATCATTGTAAGCTGGCTGTGACTGTTGCAATGACTGTTGTCTGCTATTCATTGCTGACACATACCTTTTATGAAAGCATTGCAGAGCACTTGGCCAGGTGTGCTCCACGATGAGCTTCAAGTGTGATAGGTTGTTAGTGGCTCTTGACGTGGAGGTTGATGATTGAAATCCCAGGTGGAACAAATGAAAGCCACTGTTAACAGGGCCTCTCTTTGCAGCTGTGGTCCACCTTCCATGAAAAGACCATGGTGAAGACTGCCTGTCAGAAAACTCTGACTGACCTTAAGCTGGACTACCTGGACCTCTACCTGGTCCACTGGCCTATGGGTTTTAAGGTGAGGTCATTAATTTCAGGAAACCCCTTGTAATACATTTAGAGGTATGTGCACTCTGTGTTGATTGAAGGACTGCTTATTTTAAAACTGGACACATCTAAGGTTATGCAATAGCCTGCACATTGTTGATTGTGGAGACCAATTTCCCTTGCAGCAAGACAAAAATTGTCTATGACATTCTCCTACCATCAAGAGAAAACATGTGACCAGATTAAAAAATGGCAGTGAATGTAGTTGAAATCCCAGGATTTGTGGTTATTCATACATCACACTCTGTTTCCCTGGTTTATCAAGCAGAACCACTGTAACATTATTGTGTGCATGTGTGTGTGTGTGTGTGTGCGCATGTACATTTATACAAGTCAGGAGTTCACCTCTCTCCTATACAAAATTAACTCTTAGTTAATTCCTGTTATAATTGTGTTGCTATAATTTTTTAGGCTGGGACAGAGAACTTTCCTCTAGACAGCCAGGGGCTAACCGTGTCAGATGACACCAACTTTCTGGATACTTGGGAGGTGAGTGAGAGATGAGTCGACTGCAATGTTACGTCGCTCAGATTTATATACGTAATGGGTCACTTTTGGCAGTGTGGCAGAATAAGGTGTTACTGTATTTTCCAGGGTATGGAGGAGCTGGTCGATGCAGGGATGGTCAAGGCCATCGGAATCTCCAACTTCAACCGTGACCAGATTGAGGCCTTATTGAACAAACCAGGCCTGAAGTATAAACCTGCCAACAATCAGGTAGAGGCAAATTTTTATTCTTTTCATTTTACACAACTGGAGATGGGCTATCAGTGTTTTTGTTCCTGCACCAGTGCATTTTGCAAGGGTTCTCAGGTTCATGGTGTAAATCAGTGCTCCATGCGCAAACACACAGCTGATTCTTGGAGCTGATTTGTGTCTCAGCTGATTCACCGATGTTTGTGCCAGCATCTCGTTCACATGTACCATAAAGGCAGCCATCCGTCACTTGTATGCGTTTACTAGTCGGTACAGATGAGTTGGGCAACCGACTCCATAACGCTCCCTGAAACGACTAAGAATGACCGAAGACATGCAATATTGACACATACAAATTGACTTAAAAGTGAAAGAAAATGAGAGCACAAGTTTCACGCCTAAATATGAACAATATGTCAAAAGATGAATGTTCTGCTGGTAGTAGAGTAGAAACATTGCTTTACAAGATAATATACCCTACAGCTTTATTCAGTTATTTTGTGCCATTAGACCCAGTTGCTTCTAAGTATAGATTTAAAAAAGACAGAAATTCTACCTCTATGTAGCAGAAACACTAGGTTATATTTAAAAAATACCTTTTGGCTTGCAGTGTAGCTCTCTGTCTGAAGTTCCTCACTATACCAAAAGCATAAATTCTATTAGCTACCTCAGGCACAAGTACCTTATTGACAGTGGCAGACCAGCACTAGTAAAATTCACCTTGCCCCCCAAGGCAACACAGTAATGCAGTGGTGTCTGAAGCCCTGCTCTGTTTCACATCAAGAAACAATGGCTCTAGACAATCAAATTAGTGTTTTTTTAAAATCATTTGCACACTATATTGGTAGTATTTTACTGTTTTGAAATGTATAGTAATATGTAAATCCAATAATGTTGGACTGTAGCTGTATTAGAGTTCAGCTATAATTAGATCCTATTTTAATTTTGTCTTTATATCCTGTTCCTGAGTGCGTAATACTCTTAGTTTGGTGTTTGGCCTGTTTCTGGTTTTTGTGATGCTCCCATTTACAGCATTGCATAAGAGGACATTGTATTGTATTTTAATGTTGCTGGTTTCCCAGTAATAACATCACTCTGAGCAAAGATGAACTGGTGAAACAGGAGAGAGAGAGATCAGCTTGTGCTGTGTGTTTTCCCTTTAGATTGAGTGCCACCCTTTGCTGGCCCAGGAGAAGCTGATCAGCTACTGTTGCTCCAAAGGCATCACTGTGACAGCATACAGCCCCCTGGGCTCCCCGGACAGATCATGGTGAGCACAGACAGTGTACTGGAAATCCCGTCTAGTGAGAAACAGTAATGATGGACGTCTACTACGTTTGCTGTCTTTGTGGTCAAAACAGGTGTATGCAAATTAGAGTGTGAACCCCTGTGCTTACACTTACGTGATGTCATACCTTAAGAGGGCTGAAAAAGACCTTCTGAGTTATCCAAGGATATTGAGCAGTCTTCCCATTGTTTTTACTGAACCTTCGGGAGGTGACATGCTACATGATTTCCTTGTTTGCAAACTTGTGTGGAGCTTCACACCAATTCCCACGTTAATTTGTTGTACACTTGGTGGGAATTTTCCAAAGCTATGAAATGTGTATTGGGCTTTAAAGTAGCTTTGCTTTTTCTATTTGTTAATTCTGCTTTAGGGCCAAACGAGAGGACCCCTCGCTGATGAATGATCCAGTCATCAAGGCTATAGCCGAGAAACACAACAAGAGCACGGCACAGGTAGCGAGTCTAGCGACAGTGGTGCTCCTTGAGCTGTTAGCTGAGGCCTGGAACACCCACTCTTCTCTGTGGACTCCTGTGTGTCACACACACCTGCATTGCGTGACCTTTGACCTTTCCCTGCTGCTTCCCACGTCAGGTTCTGATCCGGTTCCAGGTCCAGAGGAACGTGGTCGTCATTCCGAAGTCCGTCACACCTCACCGCATCCAGGAGAACTTCCAGGTAACCGGACCTCAGAATGGTGCATTTATAAGGAAAACAAGCAAACAGTGTGCATGATACAGTCAGTGATTAGGGTGATTATTTCACACATCTCACTTAAGGACAGTATCAGAAGTGACCCACTATTAGTTTCCTCACGGATAGGTCTGCAACCTAATTATGTTTGTATGCATATAGGATTTTAAACCGGACAGCCTGGGAGCAGAAAAGAAAGTAGATCCTCTTTCCTCCTTGCCTTGTAATGGGATCTGATTCTCTTGAAATGTGTTCTTCCATCACTGCAGGTTTTTGATTTTGAATTCAGTGAGGAGGAAATGAAGAGCATCCTAGGCCTCAACAGGAACTACAGATGCTGTCCCATGATGTGGTGAGTCATGGGGACACATTACAGGGTTGGGATTAAATGTGAGTTAAGACAAAAGGTCCTCTTGATCCATATGTGTAAGTGGCAGTGCTTGTGATGGCTCATTAGAAGTCCAGATTCCTTTTAAAATGGAAGAAAAATAGAGCCTGACTACCCTATTTTTTGGGCCCGAATAATGACATCTATGAGCCAGTTTTAATATGGCAGATGCTTTTACAAAAAAATGTTGGTAAACAAATTTAAATTGTCACCAAAGTAAAAATGATCTATTATCTATATATTATCAGTGGGACGAATGCCAGGACTACTGTCAAATACCAATAAGGGGCGAGAATATCGGCTAAGGCAGTAAATAAGCCAGTCTTTAGACACAAGGCGTAATTTTCACGTCCTCTCACATTGAGAAGATGAAACTGGTTCTAGTTTAGCTTAGTCATTTTGAGGAAGTTCTGTGAATGGTCCCTGTGGGAAAGCAGTGAGTAGGCAGTACTTGCCAGACTCTAGTTGTGGGACTCTGTTCTTCTCGGAGGGTGACCTTAGATTCCTGTCTTCTTTCGCAGGAGTGTGAATCACAAGGACTATCCCTTCAATACGGAATTCTGAGGCGAATGAGAGCATCGAGAGATTGGATACCATTGGTCTATCTGGACATCTGCTCTCCCTTTGCTGTTTCTTAGTACTTGTCTCACTCTGAAATGTTGTCCTATCTTCAATGGGAGTACACCAGATTCAAAAGCAACTGATGTGCTTAACCGCACATTGCTGATTACATGCAGTGAACTTTGTCAAAAAGCTGGCATCCAATGGCCTTGCTGTGTACAGGTTTTGGGTTTACCTGTAGGCCATTGGCTTTAATGAAATGTAACCTGTCTCAATGAAGTGAACCTTTTTGAGGGTTTGTGTGCATAAACAGATTTTTTTTTTTTTTTTTTTTTTTTTTTTTTTTTGGGTTAGAGGGTTTCTTATCCTCTGACTGTTTTGCTACAAACTTCACTAGGAACCAATCAGTTATATATTGAAACATTGCTCAGGGAGATGGGGGCTGCATGTAGAGTGATTTACATTCCAGCCTATTCCTTTGGTTCATTCATTTCAATTTGTTGTACATACACACTTGCACTTTTCCACACAAATTACAGTGTCTTAATTATTATTACATAATGAATAAAACTTGAGTCCAAATATTAACCGCTTGCTTTATTAAGTGTGCAAAATCTGAAATTGTGGCCTTCTTTGAAGCTTTTGAACATTGACACTCCTCAACATTCCCACTTCAAAAGCAGACCTCAAATTAGCATCAGTATGTGTTGTGTCTGTTCGATATGGTACTTATCATACGCACAGATCAGATTATCATACTATGGTTCTGATATCTACACCTTTGGCATTGGCATAGATTCCAGTATATAGAATTTATCAACTGGCAGTGTATCTGCTGTGGGCTACCCTAAAGAGCTGACTGGAAAGTTAAGTGAATTGAATAGGGAAAACTAACGTAACATTAGGCTATTTTGGATGCCAATGCCATAGTGAACAAGTGAAAGTTTGAAAGCATCTGCCAAATAAAATTTAATGCAATGAGTGTTATAAAGTAACTAATGGCAACAATCTATATTATGAAGCTTTGTCAACATTGACGCGTTGTACCTAACATCTATTTCAGTCATTAATCAAAAAGCTCCCTATCACTACTGCTGTGAAGCAAGGCATTTATTTGTACTGGATTGAAAAGGTTTCACAAAAAGAAACCACACCCTGATCATGAATTTGCAAATTGATGCTTTTGCAGCATTGACAAATCACAGAAGTGCAAGAAAATATAGTTGTGAGACAAAGTTGTGAGTTTATGGAAGCTTCGAGGAATGTTTTTAAAGGTCTATATTGATAGATGAGACGTGGCTGAAATGTAAATCCTAAACGGTATTGGTGGAAACAAAGTTGCACTAAATGATTAAAAGTTTGAAACTGTTTCAAGTGATCCTTACAGTATACTAGACTGCTACGTTGTGTGACTCAAGTGTCCATGCACTGTGTGGAAACAGCAATGAGATCATCTCAGTGGTCCCGATTCTTCCTCCTTCATAGCCAAATGGAGAGCTCAGTACTCGCTTAAAGGCTTTACGGTTTGTTCCCCTCAAACAAAAAGAATACACATAAGATGGAGAATGGAGTAATTCAAGGAGCTGCAGGGTTTCTAAGCATATTTGGTATACAGATGTGAATTAGTGAGAGGTGGTTGTTGGCTCCACCCTCTGAGATCCATGCTCACCAGATGAAGGGAGAGGCTCTCCAGTTCCTGTTGAAGCTCATGAGAATCACCATGTCATCCTCGCTCAGCTCAAAGTCAAAGACCTGTAAAGGTAATGTCATATAATGGGTAGGGAGCTGTGCTTGTAACCCAAAGGTTGCAGGTTTGATTCCAATATTGGACACTGCCGTTGTACTCTTGAGCAAGGTACCCACCCTGAATTGCTTCAGGATATGTCCAGCTCTACAAATGGATACTGTGTACAAATGCTGAAAGTTGTTTTCCTGGTAAAGGTTTTCCTGACTCATGCAGACTTGGATCTCAGTTAAGGTTGTTACCTGAATGTTTTTGTTTATGCAGTGAAGCATTGTAGACTTGGGGATAACAATCACATTCCTCTGGTCATGGAAACGGATCAGGAGCTGTTTTGAGGAACAACCAGAATAGAACACCATGTGACAAAACTGACCATCGTGGCCATCCTGGGCAGGTGATCCAAACGATTAGATTTTGGTAAGATTCCAGACCCTTTTTGCATACCATACGCACAGATCAGATTAGAAAGAACACAAGGTTTCTTAGAGTGCAAACAAGTTTCGCTTAAGCTTGTTTGATTTAGCTATGCACTAATCTAACTCTAGACAAGAGCACCTGCTAAATGAATGAATACTGCATTACATTCTGTATATTATAATATGGTAACATTTCCTTGGGCAGAACAAGTTCCAACTATCATGATCTGAGCACTGTGTTCACCCCAGCAGTACATTATTAGTATTGACTCTACCTGCACTGTGGTCTTCCTGTACTTGTCAGCTATGGTCTTGATCTTTAGGTCCTCCAGCAGAGATGGTTCTCCTGCAGTTGCACTGCAGAAATGGAAAGACAGTTATGACATTTAAATATTTAGCCCAAAGCCTGAGCTCAGGACAGGTGTGTCCCAAGAATGTCTGCTCACAAAGATCTGTCCGGGGAGCCCAGGGGGTCGTATGTTGTCACAGAGATTCCTTTCGGTGGCACTCAATCTGAAGGGGGAACATGCAAGATTAGGTGAGCTCCGCTCTGTCACTGCATCTCTGGTCATTGTGCTATTGTTACTGGGGGATGGCCATCATCAGCAACACGCATACATATATATCAAGCGGTGAGAAGTAGCTTTTTTTGATAACATTGGTAATTGCCAATAAAAAGAAACCAAAACCGACCAGGCCTTAACAGTTCTCCCATGACATTTTACTTTGCGGGCTCTCTCAGATGCAAATTTAATAATCAAATCAGGTTTAGTGGTATGGTAGATTCCTTAAATTATTATTATCATTTTATTTGTACATTTTTTACAGTGGACGAGAAAGTGCATTCAATTTGATGCGAGCTATAACAGGCAGCCAGTGGAGGGTCGTGAGCAGGGGAGTGACGTGGGAGTGTCAGGGGAGGTTGAAGACCAGACGAGCTGCAGCATTCTGAATGAGTTGCAGGGGTCTGGTGGCAGATGCCGGTAGTCCAGCCAGAAGAGAGTTGCAGTAGTCCAGGCGGGATAGAACCATTGCTTGGACTAGGAGCTGGGTTGAGTAGGTGGTGAGAAAGGGGCGGATTCTGCGGATGTTATGCATTTAATATAAGTGACACCATATCTGAAGAGTGGAGTGTCCAAGGTATTCAAAACACCCCCATATCATTGAGACAACATGTCCAGGGGAGGCAGCAGCGCATTATATAGGTTATGCTATCAGAAAGCAATTGGGATTTAATTGAATGAAATTTGCCTATGTACTGCATGCTTATACCCCAGCCATGATATTCTGTGTGTGATGTTTTCACCTTTACAAACAAGTGTTAATACTGTCCTATTCTCTTTGCCATTCTAGTGCAATATCCAGCCACATTTTCATATTTGTTTGTTTTAAGTTGCGTAGTTGATGTTAGCACAGAATGTTGAAGAAATGCATTTTAAATTACTCTAATTCTTCCCTTACCATTCAGTTAAACTCATGTACTGATGTAATGTTGTATTGGATATTGCAATAATAATTAAAAGTAATGGGTGTATTTTATCTTTAATTCTCCATTTAAATTTTTGCGTTGTCATTGTTAAAAATGTAGGGGAAAAAATAGAAAAAAGTAAGACAGATTTGTTTGTAATTAATATCAGTGTTGTGAATAGTTTTACAATGTCTGTGTTTAAAATCGAAGTTGTTTTAATATTGTAAAATTTGAAAACGAATAGTTCATATTTTAGGACAACTGCAGTCCAGATTTTTCCTTAATTAATTTCATTTTGCTGATCGTAACAGTGGTTAGATCGTCGGACTTTTATTTTGAAATTTTCATACCCGGTCGAAACTCCTTACTGTCGCTAGCTTCACACTGCTCGCTGGGCCACACTCCACGGAAGTGTGTACGGGAAATTGGGGCGTGATAGCATCGTACCGAAGTTAATTTAAATGTATATGTATATATATATATTCCTTTGAAGTTTCAAATATATTCGGATAATGGCGACTTTCGTGACATTGACTACCGGAGCGAAAATGCCGATTGTCGGTCTCGGGACTTGGAAGGTTGGTTTGGTTTAGTTTATATAACGTCTAAACTGTGGTTACAATGTTAGTTCTGCCGATCTGAACGCCGCCAAGTTGCGTCTTCCACCCACCCTGAGAAGTAGGTTGTTGCGCCCCTGCCTATTACTCCTGTGATTTTAGTCCAGATGGAGGTCTTTACAGAAGTTAAAATTCAAGTTCGAATTACCAACGGTTGTTTTTCAGTCCAACCCATGGGTCCATAATAGCCAGCTAATACAGTATGCATAGACATCTCCGTAAACGCAGTTTGTTCACTTGAATTTAGGCGCTGTTTTCTCTTTGTTGGGAACGTGGAAGCTGCCTTTTTTATTCCATACGCTCAACCACCTCAGCATGGAGTACAGTAGAGAGTCGATCACATATCTATTATGATGTAGCAATTTTTGTATTTTATGGTTGCATAAGCCTTGTATAAGTATAGACAGTAAGTATAAGAATACATATACTGTCATGAGTTTTGTAAATGTGTGATATTTAATCTTTTCTTTTTAATTATTTCTGGGTTCATTCTCAGATGTGTCTGAGGCTACTGTCATAGATGTCTCTCCATCTCTCTCGGGATGTTTTCTGTCCATATTATTTTATATTGCAAGTTTTTTGGTCAGAGCATGGTGCCCCTTGATAGTCTGTTAATGCGATTTCTCTTTCTGTTCACCAGTCCTCCCCAGGCCAAGTGACTAAGGCAGTGAAGGCGGCCATTTCAGCAGGGTACCGTCACATTGATGGGGCCTATGTCTACGAGAACGAGACTGAGGTCGGGGAGGGGATTAATGCCATGATCAAGGAGGGTGTGGTGAAGAGAGAGGACCTGTTCATCGTCAGCAAGGTGCGCATACATATCATTGTATGCTGGCTGTGACTGTTGCAATGACTGTTGTTTGCTATTCATTGCTGACACATACCTTTTATGAAAGCATTGCAAAGCACTTGGCCAGGTGCATCTCTGCTCCACGATGAGCTTCAAGTGTGATAGGTTGTTAGTGGCTCTTGACGTGGAGGTTGATGATTGAAATCCCAGGTGGAACAAATGAAAGCCACTGTTAACAGGGCCTCTCTTTGCAGCTGTGGTCCACCTTCCATGAAAAGTCCATGGTGAAGACTGCCTGTCAGAAAACTCTGACTGACCTTAAGCTGGACTACCTGGACCTCTACCTGGTCCACTGGCCTATGGGTTTTAAGGTGAGGTCATTCATTTCAGGAAACCCCTTGTAATACATTTAGAGGTATGTGCACTCCGTGTTGATCGAAGGACTGCTTACTTTAAAACTGGACACATCTAAGGTTATGCAATAGCCTGCACATTGTTGATTGTGGAGACCAATTTCCCTTGCAGCAAGACAAAATTGTCTATGACATTCTCCTACCATGAAGGGAAAACATGTGACCAGATTAAAAAATGGCAGTGAATGTAGTTGAAAACCCAGAATTTGTGGTTATTCATACGTCACACTCTGTTTCCCTGGTTTATCACGCGTAACCACTGTGTGCATCTGTGTGTGTGTGTGCACATGTACAAAGTCAGGAGTTCACATCTCTCCTATACAAAATTAACTCTTAGTTAATTCCTGTTATAATTGTGTTGCTATAATTTTTTAGGCTGGGACAGACAACTTTCCTCTAGACAGCCAGGGGCTAACCGTGTCAGATGACACCAACTTTCTGGATACTTGGGAGGTGAGTGAGAGATGAGTCGACTGCAATGTTACGTCACTCAGATTTATATACGTAATGGGTCACTTTTGGCAGTGTGGCAGAATAAGGTGTTACTGTATTTTCCAGGGTATGGAGGAGCTGGTCGATGCAGGGATGGTCAAGGCCATCGGAATCTCCAACTTCAACCGTGACCAGATTGAGGCCTTATTGAACAAACCAGGCCTGAAGTATAAACCTGCCAACAACCAGGTAGAGGCAAATTTTTATTCTTTTCATTTTACACAACTGGAGATGGGCTATCAGTGTTTTTGTTCCTGCAGCAGTGCATTTTGCAAGGGTTCTCAGGTTCATGGTGTAAATCAGTGCTCCATGCGCAAACACACAGCTGATTCTTGGAGCTGATTTGTGTCTCAGCTGATTCACCGATGTTTGTGCCAGCATCTTGTTCACATGTACCATAAAGGCAGGCATCCGTCACTTGTATGCGTTTACTAGTCGGTACAGATGAGTTGGGCAACCGACTCCCATAATGCTCCCTGAAACGACTAAGAATGACTGAAGACATGCAATATTGACACATACAAATTGACTTAAAAGTGAAAGAAAATGAGAGCACAAGTTTCATGCCTAAATATGAACAATATGTCAAAAGATGAATGTTCTGCTGGTAGTAGAGTAGAAACATTGCTTTACAAGATAATATACCCTACAGCTTTATTCAGTTATTTTGTGCCATTAGACCCAGTTGCTTCTAAGTATAGATTTAAAAAAGACCTCTATGTAGCAGAAACACTGGGTTATATTTAAAAAATACCTTTTGGCTTGCAGTGTAGCTCTCTGTCTGAAGTTCCTCAGTATACCAAAAGCATAAATTCTATTAGCTACCTCAGGCACAAGTACCTTATTGACAGTGGCAGACCAGCACTAGTAAAATTCACCTTGTCCCCCAAGGCAACACAGTAATGCAGTGGTGTCTGAAGCCCTGCTCTGTTTCACATCAAGAAACAATGGCTCTAGACAATCAAATTAGTGTTTTTTTAAAATCATTTGCACACTATATTGGTAGTATTTTGCTGTTTTGAAATGTATAGTAATATGTAAATCCAATAATGTTGGACTGTAGCTGTATTAGAGTTCAGCTATAATTAGATCCTATTTTAATTTTGTCTTTATATCCTGTTCCTAAGTGCGTAATACTCTTAGTTTGGTCTTTGGCCTGTTTCTGGTTTTTGTGATGCTCCCATTTACAGCGTTGCATAAGAGGACATTGTATTGTATTTTAATGTTGCTGGTTTCCCAGTAATAACATCACTCTGAGCAAAGATGAACTGGTGAAACAGGAGAGAGAGAGAGCTTGTGCTGTGTGTTCTCCCTTCAGATTGAGTGCCACCCTTTCCTGGCCCAGGAGAAGCTGATCAGCTACTGTTGCTCCAAAGGCATCACTGTGACAGCATACAGCCCCCTGGGCTCCCCGGACAGATCATGGTGAGCACAGGCAGTGTACTGGAAATCCCGTCTAGTGAGAAACAGTAATGATGGACGTCTACTACGTTTGCTGTCTTTGTGGTCAAAACAGGTGTATGCAAATTTGAGTGTGAACCCCTGTGCTTACACTTACGTGATGTCATACCTTAAGAGGGCTGAAAAAGACCTTCTGAGCTATCCAAGGATATTGAGCAGTCTTCCCATTGTTTTTACTGAACCTTCGGGAAGTGACATGCTACATGATTTCCTTGTTTGCAAACTTGTGTGGAGCTTCACCCCAATTCCCACGTTCATTTGTTGTACACTTGGTGGGAATTTTCAAAAGCTATGAAATGTGTATTGGGCTTTAAAGTAGCTTTTCTATTTGTTAATTCTGCTTTAGGGCCAAACGAGAGGACCCCTCGCTGATGAATGATCCAGTCATCAAGGCTATAGCCGAGAAGCACAACAAGAGCACGGCACAGGTAGCGAGTCTAGCAACAGTGGTACTCCTTGAGCTGTTAGCTGAGGCCTGGAACACCCACTCTTCTCTGTGAACTCCTGTGTGTCACACACACCTGCATTGCATGACCTTTGACCTTTACCCTGCTGCTTCCCACGTCAGGTTCTGATCCGGTTCCAGGTCCAGAGGAACGTGGTCGTCATTCCGAAGTCCGTCACACCTCACCGCATCCAGGAGAACTTCCAGGTAACCGGACCTCAGAATGGTGCATTTATAAGGAAAACGAGCAAACTGTGTGCATGATACAGTCAGTGATTAGGGTGATTATTTCACACATCTCACTTAAGGACAGTATCTGAAGTGACCCACTATTAGTTTCCTCACGGATAGGTCTGCAACCTAATTATGTTTGTATGCATATAGGATTTTAAACCGGACAGCCTGGGAGCAGAAAAGAAAGTAGATCCTCTTTCCTCCTTGCCTTGTAATGGGATCTGATTCTCTTGAAATGTGTTCTTCCATCACTGCAGGTTTTTGATTTTGAACTCAGTGAGGAGGAAATGAAGAGCATCCTAGGCCTCAACAGGAACTACAGATGCTGTCCCATGCTGTGGTGAGTCATGGGGACACATTACAGGGTTGGGATTAAATGTGAGTTAAGACAAAATGTCCTCTTGATCCATATGTGTAAGTGGCAGTGCTTGTGATGGCTCATTAGAAGTCCAGATTCCTTTTAAAATGGAAGAAAAATAGAGCCTGACTACCCTATTTTTTGGGCCCAAATAATGACATCTATGAGCCAGTTTTAATATGGCAGATGCTTTTACAAAAAAATGTTGGTAAACAAATTTAAATTGTCACCAAAGAAAAAATGATCTATTATCTATATATTATCAGTGGGACGAATGCCAGGACTACTGTCAAATACCAATAAGGGGCGAGAATATCGGCTAAGGCAGTAAATAAGCCAGTCTTTAGACAAGGCGTAATTTTCACGTCCTCTCACATTGAGAAGATGAAACTGGTTCTAGTTTAGCTTAGTCATTTTGAGGAAGTTCTGTGAATGGTCCCTGTGGGAAAGCAGTGAGTAGGCAGTACTTGCCAGACTCTAGTTGTGGGACTCTGTTCTTCTCGGAGGGTGACCTTAGATTCCTGTCTTCTTTCGCAGGAGTGTGAATCACAAGGACTATCCCTTCAATACGGAATTCTGAGGCGAATGAGAGCATCGAGAGATTGGCTACCATTGGTTGGTCTATCTGGACATCTGCTCTCCCTTTGCTGTTTCTTAGTACTTGTCTCACTCTGAAATGTTGTCCTATCTTCAATGGGAGTACACCAGATTCAAAAGCAACTGATGTGCTTAACCGCACATTGCTGATTACATGCAGTGAACTTTGTCAAAAAGCTGGCATCCAATGGCCTTACTGTGTAAAGGTTTTGGGTTTACCTGTAGGCCATTGGCTTTAATGAAATGTAACCTGTCTCAATGAAATTAACCTTTTTGAGGGTTTGTGTGCATAAACAGATTTGTTTCTTTTTTGTTTTTTGGGTTAGAGGGTTTCTTATTCTCTGACTGTTTTGCTACAAACTTCACTAGGAACCAGTCTTAGGTATACATTGAAACATTGCTCGGGGAGATGCCATTTAAATTGTTTGGGCCCGGTAGAGCCAGCTCAAAGGGGATGCATGTAGAGTGATTTACATTCCAGCCTATTCCTTTGGCTCATTCATTTCAATTTGTTGGACATATACACTTGCCCTTTTCTTTTACGCACAAATTACAGTGTCTTTATTATTATTACATAATGAATCAAACTTGAATCCAAATATTAACCGCTTGCTTTATTAAGTGTGCAAAATCTGAAATCGTGGCCTTCTTTGAAGCTTTTGAAGATTGACACTCCTGCACTTAAAAATTTTTTTTTTAACTTCATTTCAATGGACATACTGTTTGTGAATGAGATGTTATATATTTTATAAAAATGCATGATAAAATTTACTGCCATTCCTTACAAACAAACATTCAGTAGTTCATAGAAACCCGTTTCAAAGTAAGAAGACCCAAATATCCCAAAAGCATACCAATAACTTTACCTTTTTGGGTAGACACATGGAAACATTTATTTTTGTATTTGTAGGTTAAACTTCTAGGCACAATGGTGTAATATTATTTGTGACTAAAACACTGCCACATTCCCACTTCAAATCAGACCTCAAATTAGCATCAGTATGTGTTGTGTCTGTTCGATATGGTACTTATCATACGCACAGATCAGATTATCATACTATGGTTCTGATATCTACACCTTTGGCATTAGCATAGATTCCAGTATATAGAATTTATCAACTGGCAGTGTATCTGCAGTGGGCTACCCTAAAGAGCTGACTAAAAAGTTGAGTGAATTGAATAGGGAAAACTAACGTAACATTAGGCCTATTTTGGATGCCAATGCCATAGTGAACAAGTGAAAGTTTGAAAGCATCTGCCAAATAAAATTTTATGTAATGAGTGTTATAAAGTAACTAATGGCAACAATCTGTATTATGCAGCTTTGTCAACATTGACGCGTTGTACCTAACATCTATTTCAGTCATTAATCAAAAAGCTCCTTATCACTTCTTCTGTGAAGCAAGGCATTTATTTGTACTGGATTGAAAAGGTTTCACAAAAAGAAACCACACCCTGATCATGAATTTGCAAATTGATGCTTTTGCAGCATTGACAAATCACAGAAGTGCAAGAAAATATAGTTGTGAGACAAAGTTGTGAGTTTATGGAAGCTTCGAGGAATGTTTTTAAAGGTCTATATTGATACATGAGACATGGCTGAAATGTAAATCCTAAACAGTATTGGTGGAAACAAAGTTTCACTAAACGATTAAAAGTTTGAAACTGTCTCAAGTGATCCTTACAGTATACTAGACTGCTACGTTGTGTGACTCAAGTGTCCATGCACTGTGTGGAAACGGCAATGAGATCATCTCAGTGGTCCCGATTCTTCCTCCTTCATAGCCAAATGGAGAGCTCAGTACTCGCTTAAAGGCTTTACAGTTTGTTCCCCTCAAACAAAAAGAATACACATAAGATGGAGAATGGAGAAATTCAAGGGGCTGCAGGGTTTCTAAGCATATTTGGTGTACAGATGTGAATTAGTGAGAGGTGGTTGTTGGCTCCACCCTCTGAGATCCATGCTCACCAGATGAAGGGAGAGGCTCTCCAGTTCCTGTTGAAGCTCATGAGAGTCACCATGTCATCCTCGCTCAGCTCAAAGTCAAAGACCTGTAAAGGTAATGTCCTGAATTACCTGAATTTTTTTGTTTATGCAGTGAAGCATTGTAGACTTGGGGATAACAATCACATTCCTCTGGTCATGGAAACGGATCAGGAGCTGTTTGAGGAACAACCAGAATAGAACACCATGTGACAAAACTGACCATCGTGGCCATCCTGGGCAGGTGATCCAAACGATTAGATTTTGGTAAGATTCCAGACCCTTTTTGCATACCATACGCACAGATCAGATTAGAAAGAACACAAGGTTTCTTAGAGTGCAAACAAGTTTCGCTTAAGCTTGTTTGATTTAGCTATGCACTAATCTAACTCTAGACAAGAGCACCTGCTAAATGAATGAATACTGCGTTACATTCTGTATATTATAATATGGTAACATTTCCATGGGCAGAACAAGTTCCAACTATCATGATCTGAGCACTGTGTTCACCCCAGCAGTACATTATTAGTATTGACTCTACCTGCACTGTGGTCTTCCTGTACTTGTCAGCTATGGTCTTGATCTTTAGGTCCTCCAGCAGAGATGGTTCTCCTGCAGTTGCACTGCAGAAATGGAAAGACAGTTATGACATTTAAATATTTAGCCCAAAGCCTGAGCTCAGGACAGGTGTGTCCCAAGAATGTCTGCTCACAAAGATCTGTCCGGGGAGCCCAGGGGGTCGTATGTTGTCACAGAGATTCCTTTCGGTGGCATTCAATCTGAAGGGGGAACATGCAAGATTAGGTGAGCTCCGCTCTGTCACTGCATCTCTGGTCATTGTGCTATTGTTACTGGGGGATGGCCATCATCAGCAACACGCATACATATATATCAAGCGGTGAGAAGTAGCTTTTTTTTGATAACATTGGTAATTGCCAATAAAAAGAAACCGAAACCGACCAGGCCTTAACAGTTCTCCCATGACATTTTACTTTGCGGGCTCTCTCAGATGCAAATTTAATAATCAAATCAGGTTTAGTGGTATGGTAGATTCATTAAATTATTATTATCATTTTATTTGTACATTTTTTACAGTGGACGAGAAAGTGCATTCAATTTGATGCGAGCTATAACAGGCAGCCAGTGGAGGGTCGTGAGCAGGGGAGTGACGTGGGAGTGTCAGGGGAGGTTGAAGACCAGACGAGCTGCAGCATTCTGAATGAGTTGCAGGGGTCTGGTGGCAGATGCCGGTAGTCCAGCCAGAAGAGAGTTGCAGTAGTCCAGGCGGGATAGAACCATTGCTTGGACCAGGAGCTGGGTTGAGTAGGTGGTGAGAAAGGGGCGGATTCTGCGGATGTTATGCATTTGATATAAGTGACACCATATCTGTAGAGTGGAGTGTCCAAGGTATTCAAAACACCCCCATATCATTGAGACAACATGTCCAGGGGAGGCAGCAGCGCATTATATAGGTTATGCTATCAGAAAGCAATTGGGATTTAATTGAATGAAATTTGCCTATGTACTGCATGCTTATACCCCAGCCATGATATTCTGTGTGTGATGTTTTCACCTTTACAAACAAGTGTTAATACTGTCCTATTCTCTTTGCCATTCTAGTGCAATATCCAGCCACATTTTCATATTTATTTGTTTTAAGTTGCGTAGTTGATGTTAGCACAGAATGTTGAAGAAATGCATTTTAAATTACTCTAATTCTTCCCTTACCATTCAGTTAAACTCATGTACTGATGTAATGTTGTATTGGATATTGCAATAATAATTAAAAGTAATCGGTGTATTTTATCTTTAATTCTCCATTTAAAATGTTGCGTTGTCATTGTTAAAAATGTAGGGAAAAAAATAGAAAAAAGTAAGACAGATTTGTTTGTAATTAATATTAGTGTTGTGAATAGTTTTACAATGTCTGTGTTTAAAATCGAAGTCGTTTTAATATTATACAAATAGAAAACGAATAGTTAATATTTTAGGACAACTGCAGTCCGATTTTTCCTTAATTTCATTTTGCTGATCGTAACAGTGGTTAGATCGTCGGACTTTTATTTTGAAATTTTCATACCCGGTCGAAAGTCCTTACTGTCGCTAGCTTCACACTGCTCGCTGGGCCACACTCCACGGAAGTGTGTACGGGAAATTGGGGTGTGATAGCGTCGTTCCGAAGTTAATTTAAATGTATATGTATATATATATATATTCCTTTGAAGTTTCAAATATATTCGGATAATGGCGACTTTCGTGACATTGAATACCGGAGCGAAAATGCCGATTGTCGGTCTCGGGACTTGGATGGTTGGTTTGGTTTAGTTTATATAACGTCTAAACTGTTGATACAATATTAGTTCTGCCGAGCTGAACTGCAACCTTGTAGCATAATGTGTTACAGTGGTAGATAACATTATATAGCCTACATAACTATATTAAGACCGTTAAGCCCCATTCGCATATTCTATAACGGTTCTATAACTTTATACATTACCTATTACCAGCGGCGCAGCGGAGGAGGGGGGGGGGGGGGGGGGTGGGGCGGTGCAGAAAAACTGGACTGACAGGACTAACGTTAGGTGAATAACGATAGTTAACGAACGTTACCATCATGGATGGGAGAAAGAAGCCTTCGGGCGCCCAGAACCGAAAAGAAAAATGACTAGACAGGATACAGAAAGAAAGATGAGAACACTCACTGTCAAACTGGATAACCAAACCAACATCACAGCAGGAGCAGGGTGATCAGAGCAGTTCAGAGTCCAGTCAGGGCATAGCGAATGGAGCCGGGAATACTAACGTTAGGTAAGCAAGCTGACTAAAGTTAGCTAAGGTTAGCTAGGAACGGAAAGATAGTTTGAAAGAAAGTTTTCATACTAATAAATAATAGGTTGCTGTGGATATAGCTCAAGTAACGTTAACATCTGGCGGTGAGAAACAGGCCGCCAAGTTGCGTCTTCCACCCACCCTGAGAAGTAGGTTGTTGCGCCCCTGCCTATTACTCCTGTGATTTTAGTCCAGATGGAGGTCTTTACAGAAGTTAAAATTCAAGTTCGAATTACCAACGGTTGTTTTTCAGTCCAATCCATGGGTCCATAATAGCCAGCTAATACAGTATACATAGACATCTCCGTAAACGCAGTTTGTTCACTTGAATTTAGGCGCCGTTTTCTCTTTGTTGGGAACGTGGAAGCTGTCTTTTTTATTCCATACGCTCAACCACCTCAGCATGAAGTACAGTAGAGAGTCGATCACATATCTATTATGATGTAGCAATTTTTGTATTTTATGGTTGCATAAGCCTTGTATAAGTATAGACAGTAAGTATAAGAATAAGTATACTGTCATGAGTTTTGTAAATGTGTGATATTTAATCATTTCTTTTTCATTATTTCTGGGTTCATTCTCAGATGTGTCTGAGGCTACTGTCATAGATGTCTCTCCATCTCTCTCGGGATGTTTTCTGTCCATATTATTTTATATTGCAAGTTTTTTGGTCAGAGCATGGTGCCCCTTGGCTTGATAGTCTGTTAATGCGATTTCTCTTTCTGTTCACCAGTCCTCCCCAGGCCAAGTGACTAAGGCAGTGAAGGTGGCCATTTCAGCAGGGTACCGTCACATTGATGGGGCCTATGTCTACGAGAACGAGACTGAGGTCGGGGAGGGGATTAATGCCATGATCAAGGAGGGTGTGGTGAAGAGAGAGGACCTGTTCGTGGTCAGCAAGGTGCACATACATATCATTGTATGCTGGCTGTGACTGTTGCAATGACTCTTGTTTGCTATTCATTGCTGACACATACCTTTTATGAAAGCATTGCAAAGCACTTGGCCAGGTGCATCTCTGCTCCACGATGAGCTTCAAGTGTGATAGGTTGTTAGTGGCTCTTGACGTGGAGGTTGATGATTGAAATCCCAGGTGGAACAAATGAAAGCCACTGTTAACAGGGCCTCTCTTTGCAGCTGTGGTCCACCTTCCATGAAAAGTCCATGGTGAAGACTGCCTGTCAGAAAACTCTGACTGACCTTAAGCTGGACTACCTGGACCTCTACCTGGTCCACTGGCCTATGGGTTTTAAGGTGAGGTCATTAATTTCAGGAAACCCCTTGTAATACATTTAGAGGTATGTGCACTGTGTTGATTGAAGGACTGCTTATTTTAAAACTGGACACATCTAAGGTTATGCAATAGCCTGCACATTGTTGATTGTGGAGACCAATTTCCCTTGCAGCAAGACAAAAATTGTCTATGACATTCTCCTACCATGAAGAGAAAACATGTGACCAGATTAAAAAATGGCAGTGAATGTAGTTGAAATCCCAGGATTTGTGGTTATTCATGTGTCACACTCTGTTTCCCTGGTTTATCAAGCGTAACCACTGTAACATTATTGTGTGCATCTCTGTGTGTGTGCACATGTACATTTATAAAAGTCAGGAGTTCACCTCTCTCCTATACAAAATTAACTCTTAGTTAATTCTTGTTATAATTGTGTTGCTATAATTTTTTAGGCTGGGACAGAGAACTTTCCTCTAGACAGCCAGGAGCTAACCGTGTCAGATGGCACCAACTTTCTGGATACTTGGGAGGTGAGTGAGAGATGAGTCGAGTGCAATGTTGTCTCTCAGATTTATATACGTAATGGGTTACTTTTGGCAGTGTGGCGGAATAAGGTGTTACTGTATTTTCCAGGGTATGGAGGAGCTGGTCGATGCAGGGATGGTCAAGGCCATCGGAATCTCCAACTTCAACCGTGACCAGATTGAGGCCTTATTGAACAAACCAGGCCTGAAGTATAAACCTGCCAACAATCAGGTAGAGGCAAATTTTTATTCTTTTCATTTTACACAACTGGAGATGGGCTATCAGTGTTTTTGTTCCTGCAGCAGTGCATTTTGCAAGGGTTCTCAGGTTCCTGGTGTAAATCAGTGCTCCATGCGCAATCACACAGCTGATTCTTGGAGCTGATTTGTGTCTCAGCAGATTCACCGATGTTTGTGCCAGCATCTCGTTCACATGTACCATAAAGGCAGCCATCCGTCACTTGTATGCGTTTACTAGTCGGTACAGATGAGTTGGGCAACCGACTCCATAACGCTCCCTGAAACGACTAAGAATGACTGAAGACATGCAATATTGACACATACAAATTGACTTAAAAGTGAAAGAAAATGAGAGCACAAGTTTCACGCCTAAATATGAACAATATGTCAAAGATGAATGTTCTGCTGGTAGTAGAGTAGAAACATTGCTTTACAAGATAATATACCCTACAGCTTTATTCAGTTATTTTGTGCCATTAGACCCAGTTGCTTCTAAGTATAGATTTAAAAAAGACAGAAATTCTACCTCTATGTAGCAGAAACACTAGGTTATATTTAAAAAATACCTTTTGGCTTGCAGTGTAGCTCTCTGTCTGAAGTTCCTCACTATACCAAACGCATAAATTCTATTAGCTGCCTCAGGCACAAGTACCTTATTGACAGTGGCAGACCAGCACTAGTAAAATTCACCTTGTCCCCCAAGGCAACACAGTAATGCAGTGGTGTCTGAAGCCCTGCTCTGTTTCACATCAAGAAAACAATGGCTCTAGACAATCAAATTAGTGTTTTTTTAAAATCATTTGCACACTATATTGGTAGTATTTTACTGTTTGAAATGTATTGTAATATGTAAATCCAATAATGTTGGACTGTAGCTGTATTAGAGTTCAGCTATAATTAGATCCTATTTTAATTTTGTCTTTATATCCTGTTCCTAAGTGCGTAATACTCTTAGTTTGGTCTTTGGCCTGTTTCTGGTTTTTGTGATGCTCCCATTTACAGCGTTGCATAAGAGGACATTATAGTGTATTTTAATGTTGCTGGTTTCCCAGTAATAACATCACTCTGAGCAAAGATGAACTGGTGAAACAGGAGAGAGAGAGATCAGCTTGTGCTGTGTGTTCTCCCTTCAGATTGAGTGCCACCCTTTCCTGGCCCAGGAGAAGCTGATCAGCTACTGTTGCTCCAAAGGCATCACTGTGACAGCATACGGCCCCCTGGGCTCCCCGGACAGATCATGGTGAGCACAGACAGTGTACTGGAAATCCCGTTTAGTGAGAAACAGTAATGATGGACGTCTACTACGTTTGCTGTCTTTGTGGTCAAAACAGGTGTATGCAAATTAGAGTGTGAACCCCTGTGCTTACACTTACGTGATGTCATACCTTAAGAGGGCTGAAAAAGACCTGAGCTATCCAAGGATATTGAGCAGTCTTCCCATTGTTTTTACTGAACCTTCGGGAGGTGACATGCTACATGATTTCCTTGTTTGCAAACTTGTGTGGAGCTTCACCCCAATTCCCACGTTCATTTGTTGTACACTTGGTGGGAATTTTCAAAAGCTATGAAATGTGTATTGGGCTTTAAAGTAGCTTTGCTTTTTCTATTTGTTAATTCTGCTTTAGGGCCAAACGAGAGGACCCCTCGCTGATGAATGATCCAGTCATCAAGGCTATAGCCGAGAAGCACAACAAGAGCATGGCACAGGTAGCGAGTCTAGCGACAGTGGTGCTCCTTGAGCTGTTAGCTGAGGCCTGGAACACCCACTCTTCTCTGTGAACTCCTGTGTGTCACACACACCTGCATTGCATGACCTTTGACCTTTCCCTGCTGCTTCCCACGTCAGGTTCTGATCCGGTTCCAGGTCCAGAGGAACGTGGTCGTCATTCCAAAGTCCGTCACACCTCACCGCATCCAGGAGAACTTCCAGGTAACCGGACCTCAGAATGGTGCATTTATAAGGAAAACGAGCAAACAGTGTGCATGATTACAGGCAGTGATTAGGGTGATTATTTCACACATCTCACTTAAGGACAGTATCAGAAGTGACCCACTATTAGTTTCCTCACGGATAGGTCTGCAACCTAATTATGTTTGTATGCATATAGGATTTTAAACCGGACAGCCTGGGAGCAGAAATGAAAGTAGATCCTCTTTCCTCCTTGCCTTGTAATGGGATCTGATTCTCTTGAAATGTGTTCTTCCATCACTACAGGTTTTTGATTTTGAATTCAGTGAGGAGGAAATGAAGAGCATCCTAGGCCTCAACATGAACTTCAGATACTATCCCATGCTGTGGTGAGTCATGGGGACAGATTACAGGGTTGGGATTAAATGTGAGTTAAGACAAAAGGTCCTCTTGATCCATATGTGTAAGTGGCAGTGCTTGTGATGGCTCATTAGAAGTCCAGATTCCTTTTAAAATGGAAGAAAAATAGAGCCTGACTACCCTATTTTTTGGGCCCGAATAATGACATCTATGAGCCAGTTTTAATATGGCAGATGCTTTTTCAAAAAAATGTTGGCAAACAAATTTAAATTGTCACCAAAGTAAAATGATCTATTATCTATATATTATCAGTGGGACGAATGCCAGGACTACTGTCAAATACCAATAATGGGCGAGAATATCGGCTAAGGCAGTAAATATGCCAGTCTTTAGACAAGGCGTAATTTTCACGTCCTCTCACATTGAGAAGATGAAACTGGTTCTAGTTTAGCTTAGTCATTTTGAGGAAGTTCTGTGAATGGTCCCTGTGGGGAAGCAGTGAGTAGGCAGTACTTGCCAGACTCTAGTTGTGGGACTCTGTTCTTCTCGGAGGGTGACCTTAGATTCCTGTCTTCTTTCGCAGGAGTGTGAATCACAAGGACTATCCCTTCAATACGGAATTCTGAGGCGAATGAGAGCATCGAGAGATTGGCTACCATTGGTTGGTCTATCTGGACATCTGCTCTCCCTTTGCTGTTTCTTAGTATTTGTCTCACTCTGAAATGTTGTCATATCTTTAATGGGAGTACACCAGATTTCATTTAAAAAAATTTTAATTTTGTAAAATGAGTCATTTTACTTCATTTCAATGGACATACTTTTTGTGAATGAGATGTTATATATTTTATAAAAATGCATGATAAAATTTACTGCCATTCCTTACAAACAAACATTCAGTAGTTCATAGAAACCCGTTTTGAAGTAAGAAGACCCAAATATCCCAAAAGCACACCAATAACTTTACCTTTTTGGGTAGACACATGGAAACATTTATTTTTGTATTTGTAGGTTAAACTTCTAGGCACAATGGTGTAATATTATTTGTGACCAGTTATACTAAAACACTGCCACATTCCTACTTCAAATCAGACCTCAAATTAGCATCAGTATGTGTTGTGTCTGTTCGATATGGTACTTATCATACGCACAGATCAGATTATCATACTATGGTTCTGATATCTACACCTTTGGCATTAGCATAGATTTCAGTATATAGAATTTATCAACTGGCAGTGTATCTGCAGTGGGCTACCCTAAAGAGCTGACTAAAAAGTTAAGTGAATTGAATAGGGAAAACTAACGTAACATTAGGCCTATTTTGGATGCCGATGCCATAGTGAACAAGTGAAAATTTGAAAGCATCTGCCAAATAAAATTTTATGTAATGAGTGTTATAAAGTAACTAATGGCAACAATCTGTATTATGCAGCTTTGTCAACATTGACGCGTTGTACCTAACATCTATTTCAGTCATTAATCAAAAAGCTCCTTATCACTACTGCTGTGAAGCAAGGCATTTATTTGTACTGGGTTGAAAAGGTTTCACAAAAAGAAACCACACCCTGATCATGAATTTGCAAATTGATGCTTTTGCAGCATTGACAAATCACAGACGTGCAAGAAAAAATAGTTGTGAGACAAAGTTGTGAGTTTATGGAAGCTTCGAGGAATGTTTTTAAAGGTCTATATTGATACATGGCTGAAATGTAAATCCTAAACGGTATTGGTGGAAACAAAGTTGCACTAAACGATTAAAAGTTTGAAACTGTTTCAAGTGATCCTTACAGTATACTAGACTGCTACGTTGTGTGACTCAAGTGTCCATGTGTAGGATAATTTTGAGACTCCCCATGATTGTGATGACATCACATGTTAAAGTTTTTTTGTTAAAGGGTATTCCTGTCAATGTTGATCAGACTGTTTCCTCCAAACTCTCGATGCTGCATGATAAAAATATATCACATGTATAACTATATACTAATATAATCAATATGTAATCCAATAACTCTATATCAGTAGTTGCAGCAAAGCTTATGGTAACGCAAGAAACCACAGTATCCACTGTAGAAAAAAGGCAAACACAGAATGCTTAAAAAAAACCATACTTACTCAGCAGACAATTAGTGCCAAATAGACATGCTAGAAAACTAATACTTTACAGTGACCCCTGTGTAACCTGAATACAGTAGAAAAGTACAGGAGGCTATAACTCTGTGAACATGTAGGCGTAATGAAAAACTACAGAAAGCGATGACGTGTATGCATAGTGGAAAAGTACAGAGTAAGGGAAAATTGGGGTAACTGTCCACTACGATAAGATTACCATAGAACCGAAAACCATTGATACGATAAGATCACCATAGAACCGAAAATCATTGTGGTGCCAAGAAAGTCAGGTTGACCCACGAGCAGGAAACTGAAAATCCTTACGCGGCCAAAAAAGATCCTTACTGTGCCAAAAAAGACCAGATGGCTGGTATTTTTAGAAATGTGTTAAAGGGGGGTTGTGGGGCACAATTTGTGTATAAAATGTATGCAAAACTGACAATCGAGGTTCAATTCCTCTGAATTGATCCGGCTTTGTGCACCTGTGCAATAAAGTCTAAACTTTCTGAAGAGCTTGCTGCTGTTGTGTCTTTTCCCTCGTGAAATTGTTTTCTACAGATTGGCGATTGGCGTGGAAGTCTGTTGGTTCCTAGACACGACACATGCACTGTGTGGAAACGGCAATGAGATCATCTCAGTGGTCCCGATTCTTCCTCCTTCATAGCCAAATGGAGAGATCAGTACTCGCTTAAAGGCTTTACGGTTTGTTCCCCTCAAACAAAAAGAATACACATAAGATGGAGAATGGAGAAATTCAAGGGGCTGCAGGGTTTCTAAGCATATTTGGTATACAGATGTGAATTAGTGAGAGGTGGTTGTTGGCTCCACCCTCTGAGATCCATGCTCACCAGATGAAGGGAGAGGCTCTCCAGTTCCTGTTGAAGCTCATGAGAGTCACCATGTCATCCTCGCTCAGCTCAAAGTCAAAGACCTGTAAAGGTAATGTCATATAATGGGTAGGGAGCTGTGCTTGTAACCCAAAGGTTGCAGGTTTGATTCCAATGTTGGACACTGCCGTTGTACTCTTGAGCAAGGTACCCACCCTGAATTGCTTCAAGATATGTCCAACTCTACAAATGGATACTGTGTACAAATGCTGAAAGTTGTTTTCCTGGTAAAGGTTTTCCTGACTCATGCAGACTTGGGTCTCAGTTAAGGTTGTTACCTGAATGTTTTTGTTTATGCAGTGAAGCATTGTAGACTTGGGGATAACAATCACATTCCTCTGGTCATGGAAATGGATCAGGAGCTGTTTTGAGGAACAACCAGAATAGAACACCATGTGACAAAACTGACCATCGTGGCCATCCTGGGCAGGTGATTCAAACGATTAGATTTTGGCGAGATTCCAGACCCTTTTTGCATACCATACGCACAGATCAGATTAGAAAGAACACAAGGTTTCTTAGAGTGCAAACAAGTTTAGCTTAAGCTTGTTTGATTTAGCTATGCACTAATCTAACTCTAGACAAGAGCACCTGCTAAATTTATGAATACTGCGTTACATTCTGTATATTATAATATGGTAACATTTCCATGGGCAGAACAAGTTCCAACTATCATGATCTGAGCACTGTGTTCACCCCAGCAGTACATTATTAGTATTGACTCTACCTGCACTGTGGTCTTCCTGTACTTGTCAGCTATGGTCTTGATCTTTAGGTCCTCCAGCAGAGATGGTTCTCCTGCAGTTGCACTGCAGAAATGGAAAGACAGTTATGACATTTAAATATTTAGCCCAAAGCCTGAGCTCAGGACAGGTGTGTCCCAAGAATGTCTGCTCACAAAGATCTGTCCGGGGAGCCCAGGGGGTCGTATGTTGTCACAGAGATTCCTTTCGGTGGCACTCAATCTGAAGGGGGAACATGCAAGATTAGGTGAGCTCCGCTCTGTCACTGCATCTCTGGTCATTGTGCTATTGTTACTGGGGGATGGCCATCATCAGCAACACGCATACATATATATCAAGCGGTGAGAAGTAACTTTTTTTGATAACATTGGTAATTGCCAATAAAAAGAAACCAAAACCGACCAGGCCTTAACAGTTCTCCCATGACATTTTACTTTGTGGGCTCTCTCAGATGCAAATTTAATAATCAAATCAGGTTTAGTGGTATGGTAGATTCCTTAAATTATTATTATCATTTTATTCGTACGTTTTTTACAGTGGACGAGAAAGTGCATTCATCTCATGCACTCGCACACATGCAGAAATCTTTGAAGGCGTAAGTCGAAAAGACAGTACAGGAGAATTGTAATTGTTGAACAAAAACCGACAGTGCCAAGACAGCATTAGAATAACGATCTGTTATTCCATTATAACACTGCCACTGGGAAACAGGTGGCAGAATGACTGAGGTCTTGAGCAGATAATAACATTAAAGTCTGGGGCTTAAGTTGAGGGCACCTACAGATCAATAGAAAGCTGAGAAAATCTAAGGGTTTGCATCCAGCCTGAGGGACTGCTTCCGGTCTGTAACCTTTTCACTTCAAACTCTACCTGGTTATTGGCAGGCTTGTCCTTCAGGCTTGGTTCATTCAGTATGGCCTCAATCTGTTCATGGTTAAAGTTTGAGACTCCAATGGCTTTGATCATGCCTGCATCTACCAGCTCTTCCATACCCTAAACAACAATAACATGTATCATTGATGTCATTCACTGCAATAAACAATATGAAATATTTTCAGTATTTCAACAGAGATAGATAGAAATCTGAGACCAATCACTCAAACATATGATGCATTATTTATACAAAAATATTAATTGAATATACATTTATATTAATTAATTTTAAAAAAAAAACAAGATAACTGAGAAGGGTGAATGATTTTACCTCCCAAGTGTCTAAAAAGTTGGTGTTGTCAGATAGGATTTTTTCATTATCATCCAGAGGATGCAGGTTGTCTCCAGCCTGCAGTGAGAAATAATCAATTTTAATACATTTCCCCATGATAATATTTTAAAGGGGTGTATTCCCTTTGGAAAGAAGCTTCAAAAGACACATGCCTGTTTCCATTCTCCAAAAACAGAGAGGATTACAATAACCAAGTACTGGGCTTTAAAATGTGATGGGGAGTTGTAATAGGGAGTTGCAAATTAGGAAAACAAAATAGAAACAAATGTGCTAGCTACCCTCATTGAAGCCAGACGTGCCCATGAAACTACTCTTGAATTTGTTTAGCAGTATATATAGGGTGTTATCTTGGAATATGGGGACATCACTAAGGAACAGTGTGCACCAAAGTTTGGACCTAGTCTGTAAAGTGGCTTCATATTCCTTGATTGTTATGCAGAGTAATACCTGGACACAGCTTTTTGCTTTTTAGTTACTTCAAAGTTAGTCCTGTAGCTGAGGCTGCCATTATCCATTGCCCTGAAGTCATCATCACCGTTGGAAGTCAACAGTAACACTCACTACTCCTCTGCTGACCTCTTCTGGCAAGGACACGCTGACAATTTTGCACACTGGAAAAATTGATTAATAAACAATAGGGTGCTTGTTTACTGTTTTGCAGGATGTTCAGCCCCTTTGCACACACTGGTTTTTTTTTCTCCTGCAATTTATATTTTATGTAACTTTTTTTATGGAAGTTGTGTATTCCATAGTTCTGTCATGCTGAGCTATAAATTGGTATTTGTTTAACGTGCAGGCAAGGGCTACAGCAATATGCCAAGTCATATAGTATGTTTTGCTGAGTCATTGAGCTATTGTGAAAACGACGAACTTAATGCCACAATCGACAAGCTACATCTATATTCCTTCAAGTTTTTTCACCGAGTGTGTGAATAAGCATGTGAATACGGGTCTGATGTCTCTGCTTGTTTGTAGAGACCGAAGCTGATTACAGGATAGCACTACGACTACTACCCCAGTAAGGAAACTTGATACTTGGAGAGGGGTACCCTGGAGCAGTAGCAGTGTCCACTAGAGGGAGATATATTTAAGTCCCTCATTTGTGCGGGCCACAGTTTTATGGAGCGCCCATCTTGCTACAGCCATGACGTAAAGGAACGCAACTTTGGTGCCAGTTTAGAGAGAGCTAGGTGGCACCTGGCTAAATTTAGCTGCTGAATAACAGGCTTCAAAATGTTGCAGTTTTTGGTGAGTAATGCTATTGGTAAAGAAAGCGTAACCTTTTTGACACATTTGTCCGCTTTTCATATTCTCGCAGGTTACCGATAACAAGTTAGAAAGATAATCATCGTTGTTGTAGCTAACTGGTTCTTAGCTAAAACACAACGCAGTACTCCCAATTAGCTGCTAAGCTAACTTGCCATTGACACTGCTTGCTTACGGAAATGTCGCTTAAACGCTGTTCAGTATGTCATGAACCACACTGGATATTTAGCTGAAGTTAGTGAAAATTATCTGCGTCGTTTGTTAGAAGACTGGTCGAGATGTTGCTTGCCAAATCTTCAGAACAGGAAGTCGCCTACTTCTCAACCATTAGCTAAGTCCCTTAAATGTAAACCGAAGTTGGGTATTACTGCGCTTTATATTATTATCAGTATTATTATTATGAATAATAATTATTATGAATAATAATAATAATAATAAAGAATCCGAGAAAAAATGACCATTGACCTCTTCATAACAGTGAGATCTGTCGATCAGTGTCTTTAATATCCGCAATGACTAAATGGGCTGCTGAACTAAGTTGCTTGGCAACGCCGTAGTGCGGTCGTGAACTTTGTAGTTAAAGAAATATGATTTTGTTATCTCTCTTTCAGGTTGGGTTCACGTTGGGTAATGTGGTCGGGATGTATCTTGCTCAGAACTACGACGTAAGTACTGTACAATTAAGGAAGTCCTGCTGTTAATGGGTTAACCAACCAACCCCAGATTTTCATAAAGGAGTTTCAAAAGGAAAAACTCTTATTTTGGTTCACAGACTAACCTGGGATTGTGATGTCATTAACACTACTGCATCTGAAGTGGGACTAAATAAGTAACGTAGTCATGTCAAAAGGGTACATACATGCATGCTAATATAAAAATATATAACATAAAATATATAGTCCTCTCTGGTCTTTATGACTTTGAATATACTGTAAAGACAATCTCGTAAGAGCCCTCTTGAATGCAAAAACTGAAAGTAGTTTTTTATTTTGTAACATCATTTTTGTTCTTAGGTCCCCAATATTTCAAAGAAGATTGAAGACTTCAAGAAAGACGTGGAAGCAAAGAAAAAACCCCCAGAGTGATGGAAGAAGGAGAAAATTATTCCAAGCACTTATACCAAGATTTGAGAGGGATGACATGGTACAATAAAGAAGGATACCTTCAACAGTGTGCAGGATAGTGTTTTTGCCTGTTTGGCCATATGAGTCTATGCAGAAGCACAGCTTTCATAGGAAAAAGTAACTAAAGATGGAACACTGAGCGCTAATCAGTATCTGTGGACCATTTGTTACAAGCCTAGCTGTGACTTTTGTAAGTGTTGTGTCAAAGATGACTTTATACAGCCTTCAAATGTAGAAGTGAATTCAAGGAAAGCTTATAGAAAATTGGTACAACATTTTTCATATTTGTGGTTGCTTTTACTGGAGAGAATGGAAATTTGGTGAAATATAAATTAGGTTATTTTTAATATTTACTTTTGCAGAGTTATAGAAGTTATCATACTGCCAAGGAGAGGTGCGATGTTTAAATTAATTGCCAGAATCTTATTTTGAACCTCTTATTTGGAAAAACCCCTGTCAGCTTTTTAAATGTTATTAGTTTAATAAAGCATTTTGAATTCTTCACCTGCATCTGTGTCGTATTCGGTGTTATAAGAAAATCGTTTCCCTGGCAGGGTGAGAACTGGTCTTTTGAGTGAAAACACTGGATAAAGCACCGTGGAGTGCACTGTAAATCACTTGTTCTCAAACTCCCGTGTATGCTGGTTTTTATTCCTGCCAAACTCTTGCTTAGTTAAGTTTGTTGAACACTTGTTTATTTTATTTTTAAGCATATTGGCACAATGCAGGTTTGGGTCATTATCATTTGCTTTGTCTTCTTTCCATCTACCAAATGGATAGTTTTAGTGGCCAGGTGACTATTGATTCACCTCATTCTTTAATTTGATTAGGTTATTTAACCTCTTTATGTAGTCCTTTGTAATATAGCACAATGTGATAATAGTCCTTTTATTCGTCATGGGATACATTGACAATGTGGTTTAAGAGAGTAAATAATCCCTCACAACATGGAAAACGTAATTAACGAACGTGATTCGAAGACACTATCGTAAAAGTGGCAGTTATTAGCTTGCTAGGGAATTTTAAGGCAGCTTGGTAGTCTCTGTAGTCTTTTGACATACGCCCCAGGCACTGTTCAAACATACCGAGAAGTGCCATATTAATGTCCTCATTGCTTGACATTAATTTAGGTCAAAATATATTATAGACATAAAACAGTGGAAAGATTCTATGCAATCAATTCGTTTATTTGCAGCCTGTAAAATCAGAACCAGGGCAGATTTTCCGATTTGTAAAACAGCTGCCGCTGCCGTAGTCCTGGTTCCGAATTCAACTCTTTGGGGTTAGGCCCGTTCGTCATTCGATGGACAAGTAGGGAGTGTAGTTATTTGTTTTAAACAAATTTGTCGGTTTTCATTTTCCTTCTATTAGCAATTAAAACATGACATCTAAGTACCACGCAGCGTATTCAGATTGATGATAATTCGATTTTCCCGAACATTTTGCAGTTTGGTTTCATTTCTTTCCGTTATTCGTAGTTTAGTTTTTGTACAGTTCATCCACCAGGGGCCGCTGTTTTCTTTTCTAAATAATGGTAAAGAAAACACTTCCTGCATCGTTTCTATGACGTATTTTAAAGCGACCGATGGTATCTATCCATGAGTATTTGCCATGTTTGTGTAAATATTATTTTTTCTACGTAAGATCATGCCATGTTATTGGTGAGAAGTTATCGTTTGTAGGTAAGAGCTAAGGTTACTTTCACTTGCTATTTAAATATATGAGAATATTTTCACGGATATGTAGCAAGCTAGGCACTTGGTTGCAAGTTTACTAGTGAAGCTAGGGGTAAGTTAGCTTCCTGCTGGCGTCACCTTGACATCTTCAAGGTATCGAAGCCTGTTCACTGACCGTGGTATTGCCTTGGCATGTGGACAGTAAGAAGGATACCCTTTGTTGACATAGTTAACGAGGAAACCCGTAAAGGTGGTGAACACCGTTTTGTTTTCTGTTGTTTTCAGTGACGAAGCTACAGAGCACAGTGGCGATAATGACTGCTCCGAATTCTAATCAGAGGCGAGCGTGCTGGGCTGCAAGGGACGTGTTCTGGAAGTGCCTGGATGACAGTCAAGACGACGGGACTGCGTGCGAGAAATTCCGCACAGATTTTGAGGCAAACTGTCCTGCTCAGTGGGTGAGTTCAGTTCCTGGTAACGTTGGTGAAGGGTGTCCCTATATGCCCCTACCAACTGCTGTAATGACCGCATGTCCGCATGTCCGCGACAGGTTGTGCTACTGCCCACTCTTATATCCGTACTGTGCACTCACCTCGCTTTGACCCTACGGTTCAGCGTTGTGCTGTGGTTCATCTTAGTTGGTCTGACATGCAGTGGTCTGCCACTGGCGTTCTGTCCACTTTTCTTATTGTGTCTTGGGGCATTTCTCAGGACAGTTGAACATCTTCGTCAAAGCTCGTGTTAGAGCTCTGGTCCTGCATTGCCTGCTTTCTGTGAGTTGATTTAGCATCGTACAGATATGTGTGTTAAATTAAATTAATAAATATATGTACTTGATTTATCAATTAATTTGTTTGGTATAATTAATATTTTTAAAATGGTATACAGTATAACCACAATTTCACCATATCCTTTTTAAGCCGCATACATATTTATAGTACACCTTGCTGGAAGGTGACAATCAATCTTACCTTTGTAATTGCAGGTGAAATACTTTGTCAAAAGAAGAGACTTCTTAAAGTACAAGGAGAAGATTGAGACCAAGGGATACGAGTCTTCTGAACAGTCATCGAAACTATAGTTGCTGCTGCTGCTTATTGTGTGAAGATGTAAGACCACATGAGAGAAGACACTTGCACATCAGAAGTTCACAAGGTGAATCTCGAATGCCTCTTTTTAAATTGGCCAGAGTCTAATTCCAGTGCCTTCTGACAGGCGACTGAGTAGTTTGTGAACCTTTCTGCGTGGTTTTAGTACACACCGTTAAAAAGGTGATGAACTCTGCCCACAAATAAACACAATTGAATCTGTGTGGCACTGAGAGGAGAGGTAAAGTCTGCCCATTCCTGAACTGTTTTTTAAGAGAAAATCACTTTGGAGGTTGTACACAGGCCACAAGTCAGTAAAATAGTTTGTGAATGACATTTTAAGACAATGAATAAAAGAATGAAGCAAAAGGGTTTAGTTTTTGAGTTCTTTTATTAGTTGTCATTATTGTATCTTATGTAACTTCTGGGATGTTTAATGTGTGTTACAAACATTGTTAAACTGTCAGTGATTCAAGTATTCAAAAAAGTCATTATACATGGACAAAAAACATGAAAGGCACATTATTCTATATTCTCTATGTTTTTCTTAGTATTAACATAGGTTTGTGTCCAGATTCTCAAACTAGCAGATATGTTTAAGTTCTGTGCAGAGAATAAAAATGATGTGAGACTCACTTAATAAATAGCGCAGTATCAAAGATTCCATTTGAATACTTTCTGTTATGTCTGTTATTTTTGCCCAACAAAAAATTACAAACATGGTTATAATTAGTGTTAATTTGAGTAAAAATATATTAGGAAAACAATGTTGGTAATTATGTACATTTCAGAGGCACTGTTTTTTGTTTACTTTGCCTTCCCTCTGTTATTATTTTGCTTGTGCGTATTCCCAACTTTATTCTAAGAGTTGCACATATGACAAATTTATGAATACAGAGATGTATAAAATATTAATTTTGTCTGAAGAGTAACATTGAGATATGCAGATTAATGCTGTATATTTTGAGTAACTTTGGCCCATGGTTACTAGTCATCTGTTCAGTTCTTCAAATGAAACACTTGGTTCACACACATTTGTTTTATGTCCTGGTAAATCGTACTGCACGTATTTTGAACTGGATATACTTTTTAATTAATTAACATAATAATTCAGGCCATGTGCCAGTGTATTTCCTGTGAGTGACAGGAAAACATGTGCATTGAATGCAATGAAATTGTTTTATGTTTTGTTTTTTTCAAATAATGATCCTTTGTACAGTCTTACAGGAACATTTTAATATAAAAACCTATATCCTAAAAGAGAAGGTATTTACTGGGTTAACTTGTGTGTGTAGAAGCTACTACTCTAATCCCGAAACAAACTAGAATTTACAAGTGAGACTGGATAAACTTAGGTCCTCCATGGTAATCACAGTGTACATTTCCATCTGAGATAAGGGAAATGACTTAACTCAACCATTCCATCACCAACATCATCCAGATACGTCTCAGTGACTTCCCAGAGCTCCTCTTTTCCCTCCTCGCCTCCCCTGTGGTCACTGTATCTCACTCTCTGCACCCTTAACCCCAACCTGTCAATCATCAAACCTGGCCAACCAGTCAACATGAAGACTAAGCAGTGAAGCTTTTCAGAGGATGGGAGATGTGAGTCTTATCCAATTTGGAATCTTCTGTAGGAGATGTGGCTTCCGATATCTTCCTCCTTTACTTCCTTCCTTTCCCACTACAAAGTCTGTTTCTTCTCGCTCTCGCCCCCTTGTGGCTACAAGCTGTTAGTGACATTGCTGGTTATGGCCCAGACTGGAAACTCTGTCAGCTGGAAGAGTGGGACTCCCCATGTCATGATAGCCAGCATGACTACCAGAACCCCAATCAAGTTGACCCCAAAACCTGCCTTCACCTGCAGAGGGAAAGGACAAGAAATGACAGGGGGTCAGGGGCCAGCGCCTAACCCAATGGCTACCTACTGTGCACTGGTAGAACTGCTCTCCACCAGAAGAAACCATATCATTCTCTTCTCTGTTAATACGTTATCTAACTGTCAGTCAGTTTAGTAAGCTAGAGCAGTTTTAACAGTGTTAACGATGTGTTGACTCTCGAGTGCGGTGCGGTTTGCCTCACCATGTCGCTTATCTGCACGTGTCCGTAGCTGAACACGATGGCGTTGGGGGGGTTCCCCACGGGCAGCATGACCCCGAAGGACACGCACATGGTGGAAGGGATGAGGGTGTGTAGAGGGTTAATCTTCAGGGTCTCTGACTGACAGACAGAGAGGGGGAGGGCTCACATCAGAAGAGAGACCACAGTGGGTTCTGCCTCATGCTCAGCTTGCAGTGTTATTGTAGCACAGCAGCAACACTGTGCAATTGTTCATGTTGCATTAGGCACATGTAAATCTAGGGCAGAGGTGTTTATGCTAGGCTACCCCGCGGGGGGAGACAGTGCTTGTCCAACACGATTTATGACTGCAGGCCCATTTTATTAATTTGCATTTCTAATAAATTCTCTGTCACTTGGTTGAGGGCACAATGGCAGCCCACTTCTCCAGCCCGTCGGAATCAAACCTGCCGTCTTTGGGGGATGTCCCCAGCTCTTTAAGCTCTACAGCCCTCCACAGCATGCGGCTTGCCTCTTACCAGTGTCGATAGGATGGGCAGGAAGACGGTGAGCGTGGCCGGGTTGCTGGCGAACTCGGTGACGGTGGACACGAGCAGACAGGCCAGCAGGGTGACGGCCCAGGGGGGCAGGCCGCTCATGGGCTCCAGCTGTCGCCCAATCCAGACAGACAGCCCTGATACCTGGGGGGGGGGGGGGTTGGAGGGGTCACGCGTCTAATATCATCACTGTTGTATCTTTCTCTAAGGATGTGTGGTAAATAGCACATGCATAATTGAAGGGGGGAAATTTTGCCATTCAGAAAAATCCAGCAGGTAGATCATATGAAGTTCAGGCTCAGATAAAGCTCATTTCCCTCATATGTAATCACATGACCTTATATAAAAATGAGGAACTTTACCTTACACCCGGCTGCTAGGGCATAACCCCCACCCACCAGGATAACAATCTCCCAGGGCATCAGTTTCTGGAAGTCCTTCCATGTGATCATGGGGGCGAGAGGGTCTGAGTCCTGCTCTTTCACTGAGCTCTCATCTGCTTTCAAAGAGCACAGATTAATTACTCAACCAGCAGAGGGCAGTATTGCAAAGCAAAAAAAGGTTCTGGGAGTACTATTGCTGCTTAACAGTCTTTTTCTTTGCTTTGTGTAAAGTGTATAGGTTTGATGTTTGAGTTTTACTTTGTGTGGATGAACACAGTGAGATTGGCCAAAGCTGTGTCTACTGGGTCTGAACTGTGGAAAAAAGTGTATAAATCCCCCAGGACTATGGCAATGGATCACCCTGCAGGTACATGTGTCTGAAATTTAGAAATTTACCTTTGTCTGTGGAGGCCAATGGCCAGGGCCTGCGGGCGGGGATGAGGAAGAGCAGGAAGCCCAGGAGCACGGACACGGTGGCGTCGGTCCGGTAGCCCTTCCTGTCAACACACAAAGTCAGCGAGGCCCCCTGAGTACCCAAGAAAAACGTCCACAGCGACAGTCTCAGCTCCCTTAGCGCTGTACGCAAATGAGACCACAACTGCTCAGCGCTACCTACTTCTCAAACAGCGAGGTCCAGCCTGGCACAAACCCGGGTTCCCGGGTGAACCACAGCAAGGTCATCAAGATGAAGAAGATGCCCGTCACCACCTCAGGGTAGCTATTCCCATGGGGAGAGAAAAAGAATAAGGTGCAAACTACTGCAAATACAGTAGTAGAGTGAGGACCGTCTTTCCTTTGAGTGCTTCGTAATGACTGCCAATATGTGACAGTACTACATAATATATAAGCTTTGTAAATCCTATGTCCACACCAGCACAGTATATCTTCCTCAATTATACACCTGGAGTACTTTAGTCAAGAGTGCAATTGCAGTGGCCAGCCTAGGATTTGAACCTGAAAAATTCTGGTTCCAGGCCCAGTTTCCTCTGCAGTAATGTGCTCTTATGCACCTCCCATTTATGCTACCCCTCCCCCTCCACACACACACACACAGCCTACCTGATGGGCCCCAGCTTCATGTACTCCTCCTGGATCCTTCTCTCCGACATCTCCTCCCTCCGGGTCTTGCGTTTCTTGCTCAGAGAGCAGGTCTCTCTGAAACTTTGGTGCACAGGAGTGATGACACTTTCAAGCTAATCAACTTTTTCCCTAACTGAGCACATTGGTTGGTTAAATTCCATTGTGGTGGCCAATGGGTGGTTTGTGTGTATTGAATTTCACAAAATGTTATTTGTTTTGTTCTTGTTTCCTGATCAAAGCAAATCGTAAAATGTTTTCTCGTGTATGTATTGAATTTCACAACATTTACTTTGTTTTGGTCCTGTTTCCTGTTCTAAGCAGAGCATGAGTGGTCTTTCCCAGCAGAGTGCACTGTTCTTACTTGCAGCCCAGGAATAAACAGTGGAGCCACACCCAGGTGAGCACCAGCATGATGATGGAGATGGGCAAGCTGAAGATGAACCAGGTGCCAAAGTTAATGACCTTTGCTTCAGGGTAGCGGCTGCAAAACCAAGGAGGGCACGGGTGAAAGGGGGGGGGGTGGTGGGGGAAGAGAAAAAATGAATTTAAGATGGAACGAACAAGACACATTGCTTAGCATTCAAAAAGTTTTTCCCATTATTACAACTGCAGATCTTAGTCCTTCACCACTGCTGCAACATCCTTTGTTCCAAAAAGTGAAGACGAGGAAAGCACATCCTCCGAAACAATCTTTCTTTACATCTTTGCTTGGCTGGCATTGGGAACCCTCACTCCCTGGATGATATTATGGGATATCAACCATGTGATGCTCAACCAGGATTTAATTCAGGACCATGGGACATGTCATCACTATGAATATGTGCATTAGAGGAAATGCCACTCCCAGAATATAGCACTTTAGCATCAGGACTGGAAGGCAAGAAAGAGCTTAACTGTCAGATTGCCTTCCTCTGGAATCCAGTAATTGGATCAGTGGGTCTTATCTGTGACGATTCATGCGTTAGTGATTGATCTTTTCTTTCAATGTGTCACAGAAACAAAACAGTTTTAGAGAGGTGCAAAAAGGTAAAGAATGTCAGAAAGAGCACAGATCAGCACAGGGTTGTTGCCTGCATCAGCGCTAAAGGAGACAGTAGCAGTGATAAGCACAAGGACCCAGGCAGGGCACGGGAGGGACATGAGCTAAAACAGATCAGCAGACTGGCCAGTAAATGGATGCCCTGCCTTCTCACAGAGCTGTCTCCAGCCCTGAGCAGAGACTGGAGAGTTAAAGGTTAATCCCAGGGCAAAGTCAATGGACAGATAGGAGATGCTGTGGACTCCCCCTTTGGAATCAGTAACATTTAAAGTTGAGAAAAAAAGACCTGAAAGGTAATGTGTGATCACAAATCCCCATGCGCACTAAATTGTGTGTATTATCTGAAATATTTGCACGGAGGGCTTCAGGTCCCATGGTGTGAGTATTTTGGGGGTAACACAGCTGTCTCTTTTAACTCAGCTGCAGCCCTTTCCAGAAATGCCTCTCTGGCCCGTGTTTCCAGGAAACCCCCTGAACTTTGCGCTCCATGGACCAGCATCTGTGGGGTCACTAAGCTCACCCCCTTCTTCCCATGCAGGGAAGAGGCCAGGGGCCGTGGAGGAACAGGGGAGACCGTCTGTTTGTACACATTCTCAGATGAAGAAACAGTACCAGTCTTACATCAAATACAATTATCTACTTCTACACTGTTTTAAAAACATTTTTGTGTACTCTGTGTATTTGATTTGCTTGAAAACTTTCGAAAAGAGTTTGTCATTTGTTAATACTGTAAAATAAACTGAATTCTATCTATCCATCTATCTATTTTTCTATCTATCATGTACTACAAACTGACTCCTTAACTGGAGATGCTTGCAACTCTAGGGTATTGGAGGGGCGGTGTGCTCGATGTCTGGGGAAAAGCTGCAAACAGGGTGGTGAAGGCTATGTGCAATCAATATGGAATACTGATACTGAGATGGGTAAAATTGTTTTGTTTGTTTGTTTTGCTTTTGTTCTTTCGGATCTTGTCAATTAGTTTGGACTTTTGAATCTGCTGTTTAGATTGCTTGAAAGGAGGATGACACAAAGTCTATTTAAAAAATACAAAACTTATTATCTCTCAATCTACTTCCACTTATGTATAAATACATCTTTCTCTCATCTTATGGAAGATCGCAGGAGCTCTTTTTAGTTACCAAGTTCACGCTCAGGAAATAGACTATCCAGAACAGCATTTATTTGATTTATACAGCATGTTGCTGATGGAGGCAACTGGTTGCCCCGAAGAAGGTTAAGGTTAACTGGCCGAAGCTAGTTTTAGCTCTGGAGACAGTAAATCTTGAATTGCTGTGAGTGCCACAGAGAAGCATTGTAGGCCAACCCACTGACCTGCAAGATGGTGTTTTCAACTGGCTGCATCAGACAAAGCCATGTTTACAGACTAAGCAGTCAGAATTTGGAAAGGCAGGGAGAGAGATAGACAGCAACCTTTGTCCTACATTTTCTGCTGCGTAAAAGTGCCCTGTTCCTTAATGCAATAAAGGAGCTTGTTGGTCAAAGCAATTTTGCTGCTCACCACATGTAATATGCACAAATGAAATCTAAGCCTTTACCTATTGGTTGTGTATTCAACTGAAATCTGAGCTTTTAGCTGCAAAATAACCTCAATATTCATGTGACATCTGTGGCAATCTGTCACACTCTGGCGAAAGGAGAGTGACGCCCGAGGAAGGGGCTCTGCTTGTTTCCTTTTGAGAGAGCGTGTCCTCGCGTTTTCTTTTTCTCCTCATCTTGAACCTTGTCCCTTCCTGCTCTTGTGGATAATACACACAGTTAAGAATGATGACTTAGCAGTTAGCGCCAAACCTGTTAAACTGCATCATAGCTTGTGTTACTGTGCCTGCAGATGCAGACAACTTGTAGCATGTTAGGGTCCTGCCCGCTGAATCAGGACACCCTCTGTTCCATGCTTCAGCGGGCTAGGGTCCTACCTCTTTAATCAGGTAAGAGGGTGTCTGCGTTCCATATTGTAGTGGGTGAGGCTCCTAACCTGTTGAATTGCTCAGCAAAGATGAGGTTGGTGGAGGTGCCAGTGATCGTTATCAGGCCTCCGATGGTGGCCGCGTATGTGATGCTGAGGGAGAGGCACTTGCAGATCATGTGGTCCCTCTTGGTGGGGTACGGAGAGTTCTTCTTTGCTGGCCTCTGGGGCTCTGGGATGCTGACTGCTGTCTGAGAGGGTAGAAAAGGAAGCTGGCATCCTTCAGTAGGTGAACTGCACAAGTAGCCATGACCGCGTGTAAACCATGCCCACACACGAAACGTTCTTACTCTTTACAGCTCGTGGAACACATCTGGACATTGATACACTAGAACAGTGGTTCTCAAACCTCTCCACAGGTATCTCCAGCCAGATTCAGGTATTTGATGTGTTCCACCTCACGCACACCTGATTCAACTAATCAAGCCCTAATCAAGCATCAGGTGTGCTTGAGATGGAACACATCAAATACCTGGACCTGGCTAGGAGTCCTCAATGAGAGGTTTGGGATTCACTGTTCTAGAACAATACAGATAATTAAATGTAGAATTACTTTGTGAGTACTTGTTGAGTTTAGAGTATGACACTGCCACAGTTATCATGTAAATACTTTATGTTTTATTATTGTGGATTTCCCCTTATAACAAATAATCTTTGTATGGGTAAATGAGTCCTGGTGAACCATGGAAAGGTATAGCTGCATCCAATACCAGGGTGTTGACCGGATCCATTTACCACTACACAGGCAAACTTTAAATAGGCGTTGATCCCTTTAAGAAGGGGGTTACCCTCCCAAAATGGCTCCCCGAGAGGAAGTGGGGTGCAGGAAGTAAAGTAATAAAGGTAAGACAGAGGGGGAGAGGCCTATGGTTTTTTGAATGTGTTTGGCATGGTATACAGTTTGTGAAGGATCTGGGGTAAAATGCATCTACATGCATCCTCAATACCTGTCTGGGACTAGAGGTGTGGTGATATGTGAAGTTAACACTGTTGTAAGGAAAAGACCCCAAGCACATACTAATACAAAGGTATTGGCCAGGAAAGTACCAGGTAAATCTCCAAGCCGGGTAAGATCTTTCCTTATCTTTTCTTTTTCTCCTTTTTATTGCTGGTATCTAATATACTGTGTTGGTGATTTGTTAAGCAGTGCCTCACACCCCATGGTTTTATACACAGTGGCTCTCTGGAACCGCATCAAACTCTTTGTAATGACAGAGGACAGAAAAGACAGCTATGGTTATTTGCTGGTACCGATATAACCATAGATGATATATGAGGTTTATGCTGTGTGCTCAAAACTGAGTATGCTATTTATAAACTCAAATAAATGTATGTTTGTTAGAAAGCATTGTTGTTCAACTGCTTTTGAGTAAATAATTGGAGATAATGTTACCTGTGGCAGATGTCCATTGGGGCCTTGACTGGGTTTCTGTGTCAGGTGATCAGGCTCCTGGAAGATTAGAGAAAGGAGAACCTGCTTAGAGAAATGCTTCAGCCTTCTAGATGCAGATGAGGACAGGTGAACATCCCCTGCAGTTGACCCTTGTAGCAAACAGGCTCTGCCTGCAAAAATGAGTCTTTGGTCTGTTACAGAGTGCTTGTCATTTGGATGAATGTTAAATAGGGTTTTTCACTGTGGTTCCATGGCACTTATTACAGTGAGTGGGGGAATCTCTTTTGTCCAGACTCTCTCAATCTGGTCACCTTATCATGCTCCAGTTTAACTGACTCTCTTTACCTTAGCTGATGTATGGTAGGTAATCTGACCGCAAAATTGCTGCCATGCATTACCTAGGTGTGTGCTACATATTAGTGGTGGCTGCGACAGGTTTCCCATATTCACTGTAAAGCAATTAGGCATCATCATCATCATCATAATCATCATCATCGTCATCATAATGATCCACATCACAGTCAGCTTAATGATCCAGCGTCAATCACGCTCTGGTCAACCGAGCACAGCTGGGAGTCCTGTCCACACAGGAAAATCCCTGGATAAACATCAGTGCACAGTACAGCAGACCTGTGTGTAGGATAGCCACTCTTACCTCAGACAGAGTGCAGAGCTCCTGTTTCCCACAGCTGCTGAAACACAACACAGAAAGAACAACTTAGAGACCTATCTAATGGACACTCATGAATTGGATATGAACATTGTACGTGTGTATACGTTATATTGTGTCTGGATATATTGAATCCAGGACAAATAGTCAACTGGACAAATTAATTTTCTAATAATCTTGTGTGTAGCATGTGTGCTTGTGCTTTGGGTCTCATATCCTCCTGAGAACTGGCAGACAAAAGTTTATTATAAAATGTTTTGACACAATACAAGTGTCTTGAAAAAATGAGTTGCAATGAAAATATTATTTTATTTTATTTTTATTGAATGTCCCTTGCCATGTTTGTTCGCCGTAACATCGTAGAATATAGGGTTCTTGAGATTAAGACCAGAGGCTCATGTACCCTATGGAGGACAAAAATGAATTGCTGGGAAGTTATCTGGATTGCCTATCAATCACCGTTGTGGTGACATCGACAATTTATGGAACTCAATGAGTCAACTTAAATAAAATGGTTTTGGTCTTCATTGGTCTTCAACCCAGGTCCTGTAGATCCACAAGCTCTGATAGTTTTCATTGTTACTTAGAACTTAATAGATTGACAAAGGAATTTTGTTGCAGTTAACTAATTGCACCTGGTTCCTTGACCCTGAATTATTTTCTGAGTTTAGGCTCAACAAAAACTTGCTGATCCTGTGACTCTCCAGACCCAGGGTTAAGGACCACTGCATCAGAGTGACTGCTAGATTTTTGTAAGACTGCCACGATACCGAGATTGCTGTTGTACCTTTGTCTACGATACAGCAGCTCAAGCTGGTTCTTGTCCAGATTCTCTTCTTTGTCTGAAAAGAAGAATTCCACTGTCATTTTCATAACTGTCATAATGATGGCAATATGATGTTTATTTAAGTTATTCTTAACGGCAGCAGGTCTCTTGTTTGTGACCTGTGATGTGACTTTGTGACCTACGATCAATTCCTTTTATGGAATGTGCTTCTCGCTGGCAACTTTGCGAGAATGTGGTCTATCATGCATTCAAATGTCAACACACAAAAATATTTGAACGAGCAACAAACAGCGATAAACTGATCATGACGTTGCCCATTGCATAACCATTTGTGTTTACATAACTACTTCGGTTTTGTTCCAGTATTACAATCAAACTGAGCCTATAAGACAAGGGCCTGGATTCACCTTAACTTTTTTCATTTTTTCTTAACTTAATGTTTCTCAACTTTTCTTAACTTAGAGCCTTTTTTCTTCGTAAACAGCTTTGTGAGTTCACTCCGCATTCATTGAACTTTGCCAAACCGTGTCAGCGAAGTAAAGAAGCACTTGTGTTTTATAGTCAGTCATGGTTAAGGAGAGATGTTGACTGTTTTATTGCATCTTTTGTAAGCTGCTAAACAAATTGCCTCCGTGAGGACAATGAAGCTTGAAGTAAGTAGTAAGTGGACTTGGGCCCTGGTCTGCTGAGGTGTTGCACAGTGACAAAGTATTTGTGTGCAGGCAGTGATGGGGGCACCCCTACCACTGTCGTCGTCGGGGGCCTCAATGGTGTCGGAGTCCTCCTGGGCGTCGGCCACGCCAGTGCTGATGAGCTGCTGCAGGACTGCCTCGGCGATGGGCATCACCATGGCAGTGGTGGACGTGTTACTCAGCCACATGGACAGGAACACGGTGCAGCACATAAACCCCAGCACCAGCCTGACAGACACAGGGACCCCCCCATGAGAAGGAGTAACCATTCATAAGATACACCAGATACATCATGTAATAATGTAGGTATTTATAGTTGTTTTATATACGGTATGTGACGCATTTGAAATTTTGAATTACTAGTAGTTGCCGCTGTGCGACCTGCAAACCATGCAAGGGTCACTGAGGCTCAACTGCGCAGTCCACCTAAGCTATAGTGGCACCATCAAAATGTTTTTTTAATTAGCAAACTTTCAGCTCTCTAGAATCCTCCCTGTGCTCTTGTGACCAAAGTGAACTGCTCAGGAGCACACATTAGGTAAGAACATGCAGTTGCTGTCTGTGTCTGTGTCTGTGTCTGTGTGTCTTTGTGTATCTCTGTGTCTCTGTGTCTGTCTGTGTGTGTGTGTGTGTGTCTGCATTCAGGTGATACTGACATGCCAGGCTTTGCGCCAGCAATCATGACCATACGCAGGGCGATCCGTTTGTGAAGGTTCCATTTCTCGATGGAGGCAGCCAGACAGATCACACCAATCAGCAGCAGCGTGGTGTCTTTGCAGTACTCCGCAGCCACCTAATGCACAGACAGCTGGTTAGTACATAGGGCACTTGAAGTTAAGTATTTACACAACCATAGCAGTTTGATACTGTACCCTCAGATATTTAAGCAACTTTGGCACCTTGTCCAGGTTTCCACAGTATTTTTGTTTTGGTTTTTATCACTTAATCTCCCCCCAAAATACCCTCAGTTAAGGAGGAGGGTCTGAATTGACCCCCTTATTAAAGTATGAACTTGTGGGGCTGCTGTGTGACTCATCCCGTAAAGACAGTGTTCTGGTTTGTGGATACGCTCAGAGGTCTCATGTGACCTACTGTATTTCCGTGTCTCCTCGCATCCAAATTGGATGGAAATAGGAGAATGACCTTTGTGTTTTTTTTCTTCTTTTATCACTTGCTTACAGATTACACAGAAGGCACTTGGGTGCTGCTGAATAGTAATATTCAAAGCCCATTGTATTCATACAAATCAGTTGGATAACGAATACAAGCTTTATCGCTTCCTGAAGTTCAGGAACCAGGCCATGTGATTGAAAATGAGTCCAGCCGTGTAATCCACTGGCAGTTGGTGTGAACCGAGCTGCTCCACATTTGTGCCAGACTCACGAGGATATAACAGGGACCGGTTTTAAAGAATTAAAGCCATCAGACATAAAGGTGTGGAAAGCATGGTATAAACATTCCACAATAAGCATAACAGCGTGCAGGGTATTTGTGCTACTCTATTTACAAAACATCATTATGTAAAGCTTACAGCAATGAGGCGCTCTGTAAAGGAGGTTCAGTGGAGTAGTTTTTGCTCATATGGCTATACATTTCATTTAAAGATTCGGGATGAGTTCATTTATTATTATTATTATTATTATTATCTATCCCTTCCAATACAATTCAACTCCCCTTTCCCATAAACTGGTACAAAACGTGCTGTTCAGCAGACAGATGATGAGGGAAAAGTGGATGGAAACTTGTGCCAAGATGCCTCTAGACGCTGGCATGGTTAGCAACTCTCAGTGTTCTTTATGTAAGATATTTCAACTATTTATAATATGAGTGCAAAGATATCAAGTGAATGAGTCCAGGTAAGAGGGGTGGCTGGCAGCTTGAAGCCCAGTTTAGTCATTGTCATGCACTGTGTGTGCAATACCCATTAGACCAGAGGCATTTTAGTGAATGTAATTTATGGCCTCCAACCCTTTGGCATAGGCCAAAGGTTTTTTTAAACCCAAAACAACGGAATGACCTAGCACGACTTTTTGAAAGCAAAAGCGGTTGCTTGGTTTTGAGCTTGTTGTTGTTCGAAATGTTAGCGGTACGCTTTCTAGTAAATGTACGTGCATACCAAAAACATATTACAAGTGGAATCTGGAATAAACTCATCAGCAAGGTAGTGTTCCAAAACAGATATTATCCTTGTCATGGATAAGGAACAGATCTGTAGCCTGAAATATTGAGGTAGCAGTAAAAGGTGTGCATGCTCCAGAATCTGGTGCACTTGTGTGCACCTGACAAGATATGAACTCTCTCAATGTACAAACACCTGGCAGACACACAGTCTCTCAGGTATAAACACCTGACAGAAACACACTCTCTCAAATACGTGCACATACATACACCTGACAGACACACACCCTCTCACATACCCAAACGTGATGGACACTCCCTAACATACGCACATGTGAGAGAGACTCCATGTCTCACATACATGGAGCGGTTTGTTAGGGTAACAGGGTTTGAGCATGATGTATCAACCCCCAGTGAACTGTGCTGCAGCATACATAGAGTGCAAGCCTTTAAAAACAAATTCATAGAAACAGCAACAGTGCTAGAGATCCATAAAATCCCTGTCTGACCTACAAATGATCCTTGGCCCCATGTGACTTAATACATCCATTGTCAGCATAGTGTCTGGGATCCAATGCATAATGAAAACACATGGACACCCATGCCTAAACAAATAAGCCTAACTTTCACAACATACACAACACAAAATCGCACACAAAACTAAATCTCACGCATACTGTTTCATACTCGCATTCAACAGAAAGACACGTGTTACTTTAACACATGTACAAACACACACATACACACACACTGTACTTTACTGCTCTATTTAGATTGTATGAGATTGCTTATTCCTAATACCTAAAGTTTTCTCTTAACCCTTTGAAGAGTAGGTTTTTTTTTGTTGGAATATTTCAGTGTTCTAGAACTCTAGCTTTCAGGTACCAGTAATGATTGTTACATCAACATTAGAATGTTCAGTTAATAACATTCTAATTGCATATTTGTGATCTTTATACTTAAAGCATTATACCAATTAAGCGACAGTGTTTTTTTCAATTCAATTGGCCATGATAAATATTCTTCTTATGAGTGCTTTTTTTATTTAAAGAATATAGCCTATTCTCCTCCTGTGTTTTCAATACTGATCTCAAGTGTTACACCTACACTGTCCACAAAAGTAAGTGGACACCTGAAATCTGACATCTCATCCAACATTATGGCCAATAATATGGAGTTGCTGCTATAACCATGAAACAGCCCCAGATCAAGGGGTGTCCAGATACTTTTGGTCATATAGTGTATCATTTTTGAACTCATTCCAGTCTATTTGATTCTGACCCGCACACACTACTGCACTGGAAGGTAATCTCCTCCTCATGAATTTAGGGCGAAGGAGCTCAGTGGCCTGAAAAAGGACCTAAATCGGCCAGTAAATCACATGTAAGAGTCCAATAGTATGTCATGGGAATTAGCATAAAAGAGCACAGTAAAATCATGACCTGAAAACGAATGAAACAAAACAGTGGCTTTTATAAGTGTTTGATAATGGTTGCTCAATTAAATGCCAAAACATTCTAAACATTATTTGCTGCCTCTACATTCCAATTTCTCCAAAATATTTGCATTTATTACAAAACTGCAATATGCAGCTCATATTATAGCATGCTACGTGTGAAAAGTTAGCTTACCTCACTTGACTTGAGAACCCCGAACAGCGGATACAGGAACGCCGGGACCAAAGCAGCAGCACCCAGGGGCACAGCCTCCGACACCCAGTACACTGCGGTCACTATAAGCACATATGCACAGGATGCCTCCTGCAGGGGGTGACAAACAGCACCATAGAGTGTGAGTGCAACAGCGTATCTACTGTGGGCCTGCATCATAGAGTATCTGTCACGGGCCTGCATAATACAGTATCCATCATGGGCCTGTGTAACAGTTTACCCACTGAGCACCCGTGTAACAGTGTATCAACTGCGTGCCTGTGTAACGGTATACCTGCTGTATACCTACAGTGTATGTAACAGTTTATCTGTTGTATACCTACAGTGTATGTAACAGTATATGTGCTGTGTGCCTGTGTAACAGTATACCTGCTGTATACCTACAGTGTATGTTACAGTATATCTGTTGTATACCTACAGTGTATGTAACAGTATATGTGCTGCATGCCTGTGTAACAGTATTCCTGCTGTATACCTACAGTGTATGTAACAGTATATCTGTTGTATACCTACAGTGTGTGTAACAGTATATCTGCTGTATACCTACAGTGTATGTAACAGTATATCTGTTGTATACCTACAGTGTATGTAACAGTATATCTGCTGTATACCTACAGTGTGTGTAACAGTATATCTGCTGTATACCTACAGTGTGTGTAACCGTATACCTGCTGTATACCTACAGTGTATGTTACAGTATATCTGCTGTATACCTACAGTGTATGTTACAGTATATCTGCTGTATACCTACAGTGTATGTAACCGTATACCTGCTGTATACCTACAGTGTATGTAACCGTATACCTGCTGTATACCTACAGTGTATGTAACCGTATACCTGCTGTATACCTACAGTGTATGTAACTTTATACCTGCTGTATACCTACAGTGTATGTAACAGTATACCTGCTGTATACCTACAGTGTATGTAACAGTATACCTGCTGTATACCTACAATGTATGTTGCAGTATATCTGTTGTATACCTACAGTGTATGTAACAGTATATCTGTGGTGTGCCTGTGTAATTTTGCGACCAGCTCTACAGGTTGCTCGTGGCTGCACACAGTAGACAGAAGTGTGACCCCTAGCATGGGCTCCTTCTGGTACAATGCACTAGTCAAGTGAATTATATCGCTTCAATCATCTGGCTTTTGGAGTTGCATAACAGCTTAAGAATAAAGCATCTGCTCTCCTTATAATTGGGAAACAACAAAAAAGATCAGCTGGGTTTACATAAATCAAAACAGAAATATGAAATACAAAACCTTGCAGATGTTCTTGTTATTAAGAAACCTGAAATCTCACATCACGTCCAGCTGTACAACACAAGACAGAAGCGTAGAAAGGAAAGGAAACGAACATTGCTCAGTCTGAAGAAAATCGGATCTTTAGAGGATCAGGGCCTGAAATCTGCCTGAAACCGGATTTTATGACTAAACTCCTTGTGCGTAAATCAGCAGGACAGGAATTGTTTTATGCTCAGTTACAGTCCCTGAACAACATAATAACACCTTCACATTCAAACATTACAGTGATCATACCACTTCCATTCTACGTCCCCAAGCTAAACAGAACATCAGAACCACAGTGACACATGCATGAACATTTTTGTTGAGGGCCAGAGCCAGAGGATCATGCAGAGAAACAAACAGACCCCTCTGGTTTCTGTATTACAGAAGGAATCCAAGTCCAGGAGTCACCACTATCTGTTCCACAAAGGATGCCATCTCCATTGGTCCAGAAGAATCACAGAGAGGAAATGCTAATGGACAGATTCAGCTAATGAATAATTATCAGAAGTAATAATATATGTACCCATAGAAGCATGCCTAGCCCTGAACACCAAATGGCCAGGGCACCCCCCCCCCCCCCCCCCATTCTCTAAAACCCCACAGCAGACTACCATCACTCCTTTACACAGCACCTCTCATTATTTTCCAACATTTCATTGTTCCTGTTAAACATTTTTTAATTTTGTACACTATTTCAAATGTGGCCAACTGTGGAGTGATTGGCCTGAATACAGTATAATTTAAGGCAGATTAACTGGAGTGAATGCACTTAATATAACACGCAGCAGATTATCTGGTGAGTGGCACATGGTGTTTCAGGGGGTTTTGCTCTCTTGGAGTTGGTCTCTTAATGAAGAAGGCACGTGGGGTTTATTGTACACTGTTTTCTTTCTAAAGGACACCCGAGGTCATTCACTGGAAAACATACCCCCTGTGTACTGGTGGGAAGAGTAACACATTTAAAACTTCATACAGTACAGGCTATTTGCTTGCTCTGTGTGAATCACGTGCAGTTCAACCAGGGGTTCCAAAATCTATAATAAAAGCTCTGGCCAGTCAGGGGCTACCTCTGAAAGTAATCTGCTAAATGTTTTCCCTGCCAAAAACAATAAAACCAGCCTACATGCATGCCCTGGATGAATGCATGTGACTTTAGGGAATATATAGAGATAACTGCTGTCACTTCACATAGAAAAAGAAAGCAGGCTTTAAGCTCATATCTTAAAATACTCAGGGGTATAAGAAGGGTATAACTGAACCTTAATCTTGTTTTTCTGGAATGAGAATTGGTGATGAACTGGTGCACTACTATCAATATTAAAATAAATAAACATAACTATAGCCAAATGTTCTCTGAAACAAGCTAAGTCTAGGCAACATAGCTAGATAGCTATAAAAATATATTAACCAGCATGGTTAATTAGTTATATGCATCCAATATCCAGTTAGCAGGTGAAAAATTGAGAAATTTCACAAATGGTCCAAAGAATGATTTAATTATTTCAACCTCTGGCCCAGGAAGTTTGAAAATGACCCTTTGGTTGAGAAGTTATCTTCAATGTGATTTATGATGTGATTCTATTTTTCATGTGATTATAACCCTGAACATATTTATTTCTACTCCAATAGAATTCCCATTCAAAAATTGTATGCGAATCCCATCAATGCAATCTCCAACCTACATGTGCATCTTCTAAAATATAAATATATGTGGTAAACTAACCACCTCTTTTGCATAATGCAGTCCACCAGCTAAGCGGCATCGATAGTAAAAAAAAAAAAAAAACAATGGAACAAGGGATATCCTGCCAACTGAAGCCCTGCCATCCCACACGGGGCAAGGCTATGGCCAGTGGTGCGTCACCCTGCATGACTCACACCCAGAGTCAACACAAGCGTGTTAGTCCCATGCCTTTCAGATGCTTTATGAATACATGGAAAACATGGAAATTCAAATAGTCATCATGCATTAGTAGCTGACCCCTTCTCAGTTTGCTCTGCATCTGTGACAGCGTCACCTCTGTGCATTTCACATGAAATCATCTGTTATGAGTTTTAACTTATTGCTTTTTTATATATCTGACCTCTGTGTAGCAATGAAGCCAACAGCATTAGATGCAATATAACTAAATAGGAAATAGCTGCTCTTTGGCGATTTATGCTTAAAATGGCAAGCTTCCTGATGTAAATCAAACAAAAACTGTTTCTGGATAATTATCAGTTATCTATCTTCTGTGGTCAGAGGCTGCAAATAATATCAAGGCCAGGAAAAGCAGCATGAACCTGACCTGACCTGATGTGGTTTCAAATTTCTAACATGAGTTTCAAACATGAGGCTGATCCATGGGCAGTCTTTTAGGCCAGCATACCTAAACTGCAGTCAATTTGGAATATAAAATGGAATTTGCCTAGACTGCTATGGTTTACTGTGCATTTCTAGGTGCAGTAAAGAATGAATCCTGCAGTACGTTCAGTCCCACAGGCTTTTTCTGAGCACAAATCTTGGTGACGTGCTACCTGACGGGGGTGTAGCACGAAACTCTGGGGCCTGTGCAAATGCAGTGTCTGTGAGCCCTCTTCCCAAAGCAAACTTTTTAGTCCAGGCCCTTTGAGACCCCCCCCCCGCCCCAGCCTCCCACCCCCATCTTGGGACCCTGGGTAGCCAGTTTCACTATTCCCTCCATTATGATGCACGTGCTGCCTGTTTTCAGTCTAATAATGGAAATATATATTTGGGGTTAAAATATATGGATCAAAAGTTAATGTTGTTAGCAGTTTGATTCCACTCAGGAAGCATAGAGGTTATCCATTTAACAGTCCTGTAGCACACCAACTTTTTTTATTAGGAATGTACTGGCATACAATTCAAAGCGTGACTTCTGATTGCAGGCAGGACTCATCGTAATACCCAAGAATGTTTCAGAGTCCGAGCCAAAATTCACCTGTTGGCTTTGAAGGGACTGACGCAAGCGCTGCACTCTGGTTTCACAGCATGCTAAATTGGAAAAGGAAGTCCATGCATAACATGTTCTCCTTCTTCAGAGAGACAGCGCATGACACACTTACAGTAATAAATGAATACATTTTCTGTGGCCCAGGCCTTATTAAGGAGTTGGAATATTGTACAGCACCCCGTACGATGAAACTACACTGCAATTCTGAAATACACACTGCACGTACACTGCGGCATGTTTAATTTGGCTGGTCTCAATATCGCTGCATTGTGTATTGTGTAAGTTAATTTCTCTCATGCATGACATTCAGCCCAATTCAGCTCCTCTCACTACCCGCCAGTGGGTCACAGCCCACAGTGTGGAAATCAGCGGCGTGAGGCACGGGCTGTTTGCCAGAGGATGTGAAGTCCTTCTCTTCACGTCATCTGCGGATCTCTCCAAAATCTGACCTGGTTAATCCAAATTTCCAACATTTTATAAAAAGAAGGAACTTGAAGTATATAAAAAGGAACTTGGAGATAAATTAAATTACCCCTTGGTAAATATACAGTTCTTAAAAGGAATTGGGGGTTGCAATAAATGGGTTCCCAAAAAAGTAAACTAGAATGAAAAAAGACCCCAGAACATGTTCCTATAGTGCAACAGACAGGAGATTACACATCTAATAAACAAAAACTTATCTGAAAGGTTCTTGGGGAAAATATTACTGATTTCCCAACAGTGAATGACAATACTCAAGAAGCATTAGGCCTACATAATGTTTAAGTAAAGGATGCTGAAGCATTAGAAAAACAATGACAATAAAAAATGTAAAGAAGTCAGCACCTTGCAATGGAGATATAATATATAAACCATTAATATTATAGAAACAGAAAAAAAAAACTTAACTGGAAACAAAGCATAATGATGCCAATGTATTAGAATAAAGATTACCGTTGCCTACAGTCAATTGAATGCTCATCTTGCTCAAACCATAGGAATCTCTGAATATGGGTAAATGCTATCCTAGGATAAGAATATCCTTGGATAAGATTGTATTATAAAGGAAAATCAACATGCATTCCAAAGGGGGAGGTCAGCGTTTTATTTTTCAAAGGTTATTGACTCAAATCATATCAGTATATTATATACAGTATATTTGGATATAGCTTTTTACACTTCACTACACATGTAGCTTTAGAACAATTATAAATGCACTGTGAAGACTTCAAACTTGTAATATCCCTGATCTAAAGATAGATGGTGAGATTTTACAATGAGTGAATTGATTTTAATCATTATTTCATCAAATGACTTATTGCAAAGTCATCAGAAGCGAACAAACACATACAGTATATCATTTTATATTCAACTGCAGAAGTGAGATTTTTTTATGTCCTTTACATTTCTGGATGCTAGAGTTTACCAGAGTAACCCAGAGTAGAACATAATGTTTGTTTTAAGCATTGCTTTGAATTTTAGTTGAAGAAAACGGCTGTTGTGATTAATTTTTGCTTATTTGCACTCCTCTTGCCAGTACAAATTGCAGATGTTTGCACTAAAGCGGCAAGAGGATCCGATAAGGGTTATAACACAAATAGAGTCACCAGACTACCACCCAAGTCATGAAATGTGAAGCAACAATACAGACGTATTTAAATCTCTTCTACTTATTTAAAAAAAAAAAACCTGCAAATGCTTGCAGTGGCCAACAGTTCAGAAGGTTGTGCGGGCAGGGGGAGGAGAATGTAAGTACTATTACCGTTAATATATAAGTAGCTGTAAAGATAATTCCCGTACACACTTGGCAGCAAATTACAAGCACAACGGGATATATTAGAGGATGAGACTCAGATAATGGTTTTAACACCCATTCAGTTCAAGTGTTGACATACCCAGCAGAGCATATCCAAGCATGCCCAAGTAGTCTGAACCTAAACCTTAGCTTTTGGCCTCTTAAGAGTCAGAGGATTATATTTAATTAAAAGGCAAATTCCACTTTTAATGAAGGGATTGGTTATATAACGGACAGCATAAAAACAAAAGCACAGAGGTAATCTCGGGGATCTCGGGGGGTCAGAACCATTAATTGCTCACAATGTAATCAAGGAATGTCAGGAACATTCCCAATGAAGTCACAGCACAGTGCAAGATGCATATAATGTCAACCTACCTGTAAAATCTGAGTAAGCCTGAGACACCCTCAGTAGCATTAGACAGGAAAACATACCGAACCAGTTTGCGGTGTTCATCCACAGTTTTGGGTTTACGTCGAGATTCAGCAAAAGCATTTCAAGTGAAAGCTTGCTATATGTAGAGGTGTAAAACCTTGTCAGGCCAAATAATATACTGTACACTAGCCCTTATTGCCTTTAGATTTCAGGTATTTTGCAGATGCTCTAATCCAGAGTATTTTACATTCTTCTACAATCAAGCCCACATATAGAGCTGGATATTTACTGAAACAATTCAAGTACATTGCTTACGTAGGCCTACAACAGCAGTAGCCAACCCCTCGTGGTAGCTGATACTACAACCTCAGAGAGGCAAGCCCAGTTCCGATGATGCTACCCTGCTAACCTATAACGCTGCTAGTAATCGTTCTTCTAATTAGATGGTCGTTCATTTCGGTGTGCTTGGCTACACAACTTTAAACTGTTAGCTCATTCCTGCATGGTTTTCAGTGTCCTTGGTGAAAGCCAAATGTGGGATCAAATATGATATATAGGCTATGTTTCGCCAGGGGACGTTTCCAAACATTTTTAATATCCATTTTAAACCAGTTTTATCAATATTTGCCAACATGAAGTCATTTGGATGATGTAGAAAAACCTGCGAGTTCAGTATAGCATATCTTCAGAAAAAGTAACCGGCAAACAATTACTTTTTTCTGGTAAAATTTTAAAAAAATAAGCAAATTCCCCAAAGGCTCAGCTGATCTAAAGAGGCCAGAGTTAATCTCATTATCACCAGTTTCCCTTGATGTATTGATCACCGAACAAGTCTTTGGAAATGTCCGTAGTTTCGGAGGAGAACTGGCCGCGCTATGTGGAAAGGTCGCAGCTAGCTGAAGAGCCTTACAGTACTAAATGGACCCCAACCAATTTGCTACATACATCCTAAATCTACTGCGCCGTTGTTTTACATGATACCAATGAGAACATGGGAGCAAACGTTCAGAACAGCACTAAGGCGACACCCTGTCTACATGTCTCCACTAATTATTAGGCTGGCAGAAGAACTTTTTAGCACGGTAGGTAGTGAGAAAGCCCCCACTAATGATTTCCTGCTTTAGATAAACTTCATACTGTTCGTCTACACTTGTTTTACTTAAATAGAATAATTATAACAGAAAATTAAAAAAAGATCAGTGCACTGTTTGAACACTTGCAAGTTATTTATTTATATATTTTTACACCTTGCAAGTTATATTAAATGTTAAGGAACTGAAAACACATGATATATTCTAAATGCGCTGCTGTATTTCCTTTGGATGAGTAGAACTTGTAAATTTAAGGCGAATTAAGACATAGCCAACAATAACCACAATATAGCACATGTCTATGTACAAAACATCAGTTACAGGTTTGTAAGAGGGTCTGTATCTGTAAGTTTTCATGAGATATTTCACCTACTTAATCTGACTAATCATATGAATAATATTTTTTTACCCAGAATGAAACGAACAAAACAGTTAGTCGGTTAAACATCATGACAATTAAGACTCCCGAATACGGCAATCTGATGGACAGCAGGACAGTCGATTCATTTGACTGTCAGTGCGCAGTGGAAAGAGCGTGACAGACACATGGCAAAACCGGAGCAAATTCAGACGAGTTACTTACACTGGTCGGGTGGATAAGTGGTAGTGGGAGTAGGGACAGTGGGATAAGGACGACCAAAATCAGTTTCCGCGCCGTCCATACTTTCCCCAACACGTCCATCCTGTCGGATTTCAGCCACATCGACTTGCCCTCCTTTATTTCTCCTAGCCAAATCGTTCAGTCCTAATGTCGCTAGGTACCGACTGTCGTGAAAAGTTTTGTTTTTTTCCCTCTGTTGTTCTTTCTGTGTGCAAATGGGAATTTTGTTTTAATTTATTCAATCATATGGTTGTTTTTTCGGAAGATATACTGTTTCCCTTTATGAATATTCCCTCACTTTCTAACTCCAAAAATGCATTTGTCATTGATTATTTTCTCGTCGCCTTTGTATTATATTTGGTATAAAAATTGCATTTAATGTGCAGTGTAATAGCTTTCTTTTGTCTTCTTTGGTTCTGTATATATCCTAGGTATGCTGTATATGTTCCCACCGTTGCCTGGCCGTTGGCCCCTTTACTCCGTCTAAATCTCCGATTACCCTCTCCTTTTTAACTTCTCAGAGGTCTCCCTTATTGACAAACTAGATACAAGTAGATGATTAATTATTTTCCTTTTGGTTCCTTATCTATCACTCAGCCTGTTTAGTGCGTATTCATGCAATAATATAATACAATCAATATGTCTACGTTTGTGCGCCAGAATGGTGTTGAACTACCACTTTGGTGGTAAAATAAGCCTCCCCAGGTTGTACTTAGAATTTATGAACCTTGAAGAATGTTGACTAAATAGGTAATCTTTTGTAATTCCCCCCTCCATTTATTCCATGACCAATCAGGGTACAGTAGTTGTGGGTACAGATTTATGGTCCAATCATTCTTCGGAAGTATGAAATGTGACTGACTCAAAAAGTTTGAAGGCGGCTCAATTTTAACCTTTGGAATATTCACATCACAATGTACGGTTTAATGATGGGGTGCCAAAATTGCTTGGTGAGTAATATACGTTATCGTTAGTTATTCAAATTAATGAATAGTACCGTCTTGCTGTAGCAATACTGTAACATCACGAGAATGTTACAAATAAGGGTATCAACATACATTTTGGCCTTAGCAAAAATTTTGTTCTGTCAAAAGGCTATGATCATGGTCGGGACCCGCCATCTAGTGGACTAATAAAAAAACGCTGGAACCAAGACTTCATATTGTAATTAAATAAAATCATATTCAAGTGTCATATTCAAGTCAGATAATTGACGTAATAATTGTTATTTCTTGAAAACGCACTGAAAAGTGTAATTCGACGTCTGTGTGTTCTTATCAATGTGAAATGCCGTTTTACCCATTGTAGAAATTGAGTAAATACAGTTTTACAACTTTTTATTGTACAGTATATATATATATATATATATATATATATATATATATATATATATATAAAATGTTAGTACATTTCATAATAGTTGAATTTCTTTTTTAAATGTCTAAAGGGAACTGATGGGATATTAACTGATTTGCATCAGAATCACTCACGGAAATTGCAATAGCAGTATACTGCCATAGAGGGCTCTCGGGAGACAGAATTTATCCGAAGCTTGGCTAGGCTCTGTGTGTGGAGGAGGTGGGGTGGAATAAAATATACAAATAAATACAAATTACATAATTTGATAGTTTAAAGAAAACCTTGAACAGTAAAGCAATGTCACAAGCTACCGTGCAGATTGATTCAGAGAACAAGAAGTTCATTTTTCAGAAATTTTCTTGCAATTGTTGTGTAAACTGGCTTAATTCCTTGCCATTTACTTTTGAAACAGCTACCATTAATCTGGGAAATGGCCCTGTTCCTGTGTTTCTCTGTGTGTGTGTGTGTGTGTGTGTGTGTGTGTGTGTACACGTGTGTGCGTGTGTGTTTTTGGGTGTGGAGGGGAAGGAATATTAATGAAAGGGGAGATTCAAAAAGACTACATGTACCTCCAGTAATGTAGACATAATCAGAGGAACTATAGACATTTCTTTGATCTTACTGCATAAAAATAGTCACTCGGTATTGGTTACTGCTTTTATCTTGATATGAATTGTTTGCTTTAAACAGGGTTATCGGTAGAAATGAGCAGCATAAGTCAAATAGTCATGTTCATTGTCAGCCCCCTGCTGGTCTGTGTATGACCTGACCAAAGGGTCCATATCTTTGTTTTCCTACATGGAGATTGTCACCAAACCTTTCCCCTCTGCCTAGGTGATATCATCTTGGGGAAAAGGGCAGAGTAATGGGCTAAGAACATTACATAAACACTCTTTGTTGCCTAACTTCCCCTAAACCATAAAATCTTAATAGGGTTTGAACTGTGATATTGAAAATCCAAATATAGCGATGTACCAGTGGGTGCTCCATGAAAACTGGATAGAGTGAGAGAGTGAGAGAGTGAGAGAGTGAGAGAGTGAGAGAGTGAGAGAGTGCTACTTCTGAAGACACTGAACGACATAAGTAAACATTAACTAAACCACACAGACAAAGTCTCGAATAACGAGACACTGCCTCCTGCATTGAGTCAGCATTTCCCTCCACACACCGCATTTTTCTAGGTGTCTGTTTAGCGTTTGTTTTTGGGGCGGGGCACGTGTGACTTTGTCTCCGCGGGGATGCTGCGCTGCGTTATACGGGCCTTTCATTACTGTAAGCTGCTCTTTCTCAGTGCGAGATGAATGAATGATGTAAGAGGCTCAGATGGCCTCGTCAGCAGGGGTGTAAGGCGTGCTGGGGGTGGGGGTGGGGGTGGGGGGGGTATAGGAGAGGCTCCTGGGCATTGCTGAATGGGACAAGCGCGGGGTAATCGTCCTGACAGTTCCCTCCCTGAAGGGGAGCCTGACGCCCAGGCTTTGGCAGAGAGCAGCGGTCATCATCAAAACGATTCCCCTCTCCTCTCCGTCCCCAGCAGTGAGTCCCAGCTCCCAGCTCTGTCCAAGCTGTGCGCAGTCGTGATCTAACTCCTGGGGTTTTATATTACTTATGTCCATTGGACATTGGGAGCCTGGTTAATATTAGGAGACACTGGGGTCTGAAGAGAATATAATTGGTGCACAATATCAGTAAGGAAATAAAATTAAATAATTCTTATTTAAAATGTTTAAAATTCTTCCATATGTGCTTGGTCTGTCATCATCGCTAAAGCTGCTTTATTTCAATGCCTCCCCTCATGCCATAATAACACACACACACACACTCAGAAATAAGGCTATAGTGGAGGCACACTTTCATTCTTTAAGGAAAAACTTAAACACATGTACCCTGAAGGTACAATAATGTTCTGTTTGACTAAGTACATTTTACAAGCGTGAATGGTACATATCAATTGTGTGTTGCTGGCTAGGGGTAAATATTTCTTTGTACCTTTGTACCTTTTTCATATCTTTTTTCAAAGTGTAGGGTAAAGAATAGTTGTTACTGTCTGCATCTTTTTAAAAAACATGTATTCATATAAAAATCATATACATCATGTATACGACAGAACGACGTTGCTCTGCAACTCCGTATGCTGGTAGCAGTGATCATGCATTCTCCTCTGTCTGCAAAGCCCCTGGTGATGCCTGAATTAGCTTTGCGTGTGAACGGCTTTGCGTGCTCACATTTTCTCCCACTGACAGATTGTATTCACATAGCTGTACTGTTGCTAAACAACCTCTTTCCACATGTACGTTTATGCTCCGCGCAGATCTTGCTGCGCTGTTTGGCGCGGGGTGTTACAGTCCAGACCTGTGCTGTGATGCGTTATATAATACTGTAGGCTACAGTGTAGTCATTTATCCATGTATCCCATAAAACAGAGCTTTTCGGATTATTTCACTGCCAAAAACGCGTTTCAGTCTTTTTAATGCAACGCATTATTATATAACTGCGGGCACCTATATGGACCCCCTTAAACAGAGGAATACTTTATAAGTAATGTATTGTTTAACAGGCATATTCCGTGCGTGAGGTTAGATTGTGGTAAATCTTCAAAAATCTCGGGACAAGTTTTTCTATTTCTTCCCTGTTGGTGTTAGCCTACCTTAAAATAAAGCAGAGTGAGTAACCCGAGCAAGTTCCTCTGAAGTCCAGTCTAACATACGTTTTACTGCCCTTTACACGTTGTGTTAGGCATATTTTAGAACTAATATGAAGTATGATAATGCTAATTCGTATAACTCGCAACTGTATGTTTCCAGGCTGCTGAATGATTTATACGCAATTCTAAATTAAGACAGAATGGCTGGGACAGCACCTCTCCGTATCAATTCAATGTAGAGATTAGAGTCACAGAACGCCGTTTTCAGTGCCTTTTAAAAACCCATTTCAGAAAAAAAGTGAAGGCACGATGTGTTCTTAGGTCTGGTTCAATTCAGTAGACATCAACAGCGGGGTCTGGAATATGTTCATTTATTTGTATTGAGTAAAATCGTAAGTTAGAAGTTTCGAGTTAGAATGTGTTGGACAAAAACACAGGTGTATTTTACACCTTATATTCACAAACCTAAACTCGGACCCAAACTCAACGTACTGCTTCTCCGTGTTACGCGCTCGCACACACGGGTACACGCGCGCACACATACACAAACGCACATATTCACAGAATGGTACCACATGTACTCACGCACGCTCTTCTTTGCCTCGCAAGAAGAAGAAAAAACACCCGTGAGGTCAGGATTTAAGAGTGCATAAATTACTTGCTACAAGAGCGGGTGGTATTACGTAAGACCTTTCGTCCGCTACAGCTGCGAATAACAGTGACAGCGGCGGAGTTGCGGAACGCCAGCTGGAAAGACCACTACAGTAAGCAAAGAGGAGACTCCAGGCAGTGCTAGAGAAATATACCCGTGAAAATGCAGGAATTTCACTCCTTGTTTTGAGAATTAAGTGAAGGGGAGGATCAGTGGGGAACTGGAGATTTCGCGAGAACAAAAAGGAACAACAAATCGTCTTTATCCCAGTGCCATTTGGCTTCCTACAACTGCCTGACTGTGAGGAGTCGTCGTTAGAAAACAAAAGGATCTGGGCATGCAGAAGTGAAGGTTATTCTTTCCAAGTTGAGGACACCCCTGAAATAGGTTTTGGCCCCACAACTGTGGGAGTGGGGCCAGGGAATATGAGTCGACTGTGGCCCTTTGTGTGGACGGTGTGGGGACTGAGGGTCACTATGGTCTGGGGGTCATCAGTCAGTCCCATCCTCCTCAAGACGACCCCTGTCCCATCTGTGGAAGATGCACATAATATCACGGATGCAATGACCAGTAATTACACAGGTGAGAGGCATATATTTCTTTCTTGAGTGCTGTTTTCTGGTTACCCTTAAAGCAATTCATGCATAGCAGAGGAACAGTGTGTTTATCTTGTGTGATACACTGTCTGTAATTGTGTACTTGCAGTCTGTCTACACAGCAACATTAAGCTCTGGGTAAAGACCATTTGTGTAAGACTTTATGTTGTGGCTTATGCTGTATGATTAACAGTGCACATGAACTGCCCTGGAGAGTGGGGTGGAACGATAGGGTGATTTAACATATAAATGACTTTATTGTGACTTGTGTGTTGTCTGTGTAAGTGCGCCTGGATGGTGCACACCCATACACACGTGCACCTATAAGACATGCACACAAAGATACACACACACACAGACACAGCAATCCAGCGTGCACTCACGTGCCTGCATGCACAAAAAAGACTGATAAGTGCTGAGAGAAACAAAGTTGTACAAATCCCCTTAAGGGTTTAAAAACACACAGTTGTTTCATAATAGAACAGTGTTAGACTGAAGGCTTCAGTGGTGCACAGCTCTGGTCAGCAGGGTTTAACATAAAGCCTCTGTTCTGCTTACTGACGGAACACACTGAACCGCTGGACTTCTGACAATTATTTTTCTCATGGTCCACTGCTACACTGTGTTCTTTCTAAGAGAATGCCCACAACAGGATATGCTTACTCTTGTTCAATTCACATTACATTCACAATGCATTTTCTGCGCTTGGAAACTTCAGTAATTAAAATTGTGCCACCAGCTGTGAAATAAGCTATTGACTGTTATCAATGTGTAGAATTACAGGTATAGGAGTGACTGATAAGTCTTTGTCCTTACTCCTTACTTGTATGGTGTTTTCACAGTACTTTTTTAAAAGAAAGCAGTGTGTATATGAGTTTTTACTTTACCTTTGGATAATTCAGTAGGAAAGTTAGTTTTTTGGATATGGATTTAAAGCAATTTTTTCAGCAGCTTCCAAGGCCATAATGCAACCCTTAAATTAAACAAAGTTAAATTGATTGTTCATTGTTAAAGACAGGGTGTATTGTGTAGTAGTACAGAGGACGTTCAGAGCGGGATCAGTCATTAGAGACAGAGAGAGAGCTTATTGTTGTCTTCAGTGTTTTCACCACCACACAAGGATGCCATCACATGACTTGAGCTTCTATTATGGTTGTCTTTCTCTTTCTCAGCACCGTCTTTACAAATTCAGAAAGTAGCATTTCATTAAGGATATACTGTAACTGTTAGTGGGTTGAGTGGCTTGTACTACTGATGCATTGATTTCAGTAGAGTGTCATTCCCTGTGGTCCTGTATCAAACCCCCCCCCCCCCCCCATGATGTCACATAATTGGCTGTAGTATTGATCAAGGAGGGAGGGCTTAATTCAGCAGGGTTGTCACTGTAAAACATCACAGAAGAGGATCAAAGGGAATGCCTGCACTCTATATTTCTGCCTATATATTTTTTACTTGTTTGCTTTGTAAAGCAAAATACTTTTTTTAGTGAAACAAAATAATATATGCTAATTTCATACATGTGCTATATCATGTTGCATATGGCGTATAGCCATCAGAGGGAATGACAATTCACAGTTGAGCTGGTGGACTGCAGAGTGAAATGAAGCAGCCAGGTATATATAATAGACAATATGTGAATATATTTTAATAAAAATACCTCATTGGTGTGTTTATAGTGTGTACATTTGGCAGCGTGCACAAAGATAGGACAGGTCTACAAAATGTGACAGGGCATTCCAAGTAGGAAGAAAAGCAATGAAGAATAGGGGTAACGGTAACAGTAATAGTTAAACACTATTAGATTCTCAATAAAAACGGACATTAATGGAATATATATTTATATGAATAACAATTATCATGATGTCAATGAGGCATTCATATTATCTTCAAGAGTTGAAAATGATGTGAATGTTCTAATTAATTTCACAAGTCCATTTCATTGTATATATGTGCTCTGTTGTATATTTTGTTGTTGTACGCATTACTGTATGAATGTTTTAACCCACTCCCAGCATGGTAGCGTACGTTTGATCCCTCTTGGACTTCTGTATCTCTCCTACAGAAAATTATCACTGTTTATTTTACTGTGTGGGTTCTAATAAATTAGAAGTGTATTCTCATTTTGGAATGTTGTATTTACTTGAGTACATAATCGAAGAGCTTACAGACACTCACTTGAACCTTCACCCCTGATAGTTATTCAGTCACAGAATTGTGACGGGCGATCTGCTTCACTTCACATTGGGCCTATTGCCAGGGTTGGCACAACAGGTGCTTTCTTGTAGTGTGGAGATAAGACCCTGCGGACACAGGAATGCTTGATGACAAGAAGGCCTTTCAGCCCACCCCGGCTTGTTATTTTGCCTACAAGATCCATCAAGATTTGAACCTGAACTACACATTGCCTGAGACACATGTGGAACTGCACATTTACTGTCTGTGCCGACACAGATTATGGGCACATGGGTTCTTGTGTCGTCACTGCCCATATGCTATAGGGGTCTTCATGGGTATTGCAACTTTCTGGATTTTATGAAGTGCCTTGGTTTGAGCGTAATGAGTTAATGCATTTGTCTCACAGTAAAGCACCCAGTGTTTGGGGATAATCTCAATTAAACGACCTAATGACAGACTACTTTATTTTCACTGGCCATTCATATCCGTACGCCATCTATTCAGAGACTGACACCCCCATCCCCCACCCTCCCCCCACACTGCCCTGTGCTGCTTGATTCTTGTTCAGAGGATGTACGCAGGTAAAAGGGATTACTTAATTACTTATGTCACAGAGCAGGGGGGAACAGGAATAACCATTTCTTTCAGCCCTGACGATGCACTCAGATGGATTAACACAGTGACGTGTTTTGCCACGGAACAGGGTCACATCCCGCACCAAATTGAACAAACCCCCAGTGAATGGCAGCAGTTAGAGATTTGGAGATTATTAAGGAGGCCTGTTTTTGAGCCAAACTGTTTTCCCCCGCTCCGTTTCTCAGTCAGCTAAAGTATGTTTTTAACAACTCAAGTTATTGCAACTTCATTTCTGACTTTTTCTAGATGATTTCCTTTTTGACGAATGCTCCAAGTACATGGAAAGATGACTTAAAGGGCAGCGTTCGAGCAGCACTGTTGTCTTTGTTCAACGCAAAGCTAATTTTCCAGTGTGGTTGAACTGGAGGCTGACTGCATATAGAATATCCCCTGTAAATTGGATACTTTCCCCAGTTTTTAGCCCTGGTATCAGACCAGGGTGCGAAAGGTTCTGGGAAGGTCAACTACATGAAATAAACAGTTTTGCTCAGTGAAGTGTGTTTTGACATTGACCGAAGGCCAATAGCGCTGCAGGCTCTTGATCAGGCACGTGCCCACTGTATTTCCCCTCTCAGCCAGCGCTGTGGTGAGCAGCAGACGCTGAGAGACGCACGTGTGCGGCCCGGGCACGTGCCTGGCAGAGCGTGCGTTACGAGCAGAGCCGCGTATGGCCGCCTCTCCCCGCGGGCCTCTGGGAAGGGAGTGATAGGCGTGCGCGTGCGGCGGATATGAGTAACGTCAGGCCGCTTCCATTCGCGGTGTCCCTCCCGCCCGCGGCTCTGGGCCCGACGTGCCCGGGCAGCCGGGGCGGCATTTTTTTCGGAAGCAGCCTCTCACGTCCAATCCCCGTTGCCTGCCTCGTCATCAGTGGTGGCTTTGCGGGATAAATCTTTAATAGATGGCCTAATCTTTATTTAATCACACTCCTCTCTGAGAGCCTCGCTGGTAGGCCCCCGAGGGGGAGAGAGAGAGGGAGGGAAAGAGAGAAGGGAAGAGAAGTAGAGAGAGGGAAAAGGGGGGGGGGTGAGGAGTTGTGGAGAAAAAGAATGGGAGAGTTGTTATACTGCAGAATCAGGTTTCCTCATGTCATCAAAGTTCTTTGGCAATGCACAGAATCGCCATGCCAGTTAATCTCTTCTGAATGAGCCTGGCATATAAGCTCTGCTCCTGTCACTGATCTCATTCTCTCAGACTGGCGGCTCCATGCTTGTGAGGATCATGTCAGGTAATGATGAGAACCGCAGTATGGATGGGAGACAGGAGATGGGAGATGCATCGAGAAAATCTCCAAGATTAACTTATACATGCCAGTCCTTTTATTGACTGCTGAGTGTGTATTTGTGCTGTTTTCTTTTGGTTAGCTGACCTACAGTTGCAAAATGAATTTTGATGGAAATGGGCATGCTGTTTCATAGGTTGCATGGTGGTGAACCCTGTCGCCACACAGCAGGAAAATCCTATTCAATTTGAGGGTTGAATCCTGGCTGGATGGGTTTCCTCTGTGTACTCTGGATAATTGGAGAGTCCAAATTGCTCATAGGTATATATGTGTGAGTGAATGATGTGTGTGTCCTGTGGATTGGAGACCTGTCCAGGGTGTATTACTGCGTCTTTCCTAGTGCATGCTGGGATAGGCTCTGGCCCCCCCTGCAACTTTGACCAGGAATAAATGGGTTAGATAATGGATGGATATGGGAATTCAAATGTGAAACTATTCTAACTACTCTTAAATTTAAAGCACCCTATACACATTGTTCCTACAGCTGGGAAAGAGTTGCACCATTTAACAATTGTGATTATGTACCATGGAAAAACACATGCGCCCTATATTTTTCATCGCAGTGTTCCCTCTGCGGTAGCTGCCTCTAACTGATCTCAGATTCTCCCAGACCTCCCAAATCTGTCACAACCCTGCAGCACATCGCGTGTCCTAATTTGCTAATGCAGCAACTGCGAGGGGAAGTTGGATCAGGGAAAATCAGTAGAGTGTGGGCTCATCAGCTCTCCCAGGCTCTAGCTGTGGTTCTTTGCCAGGGCTGTTTCAGGAGGCTGTGGTGCCAAGGATTTAGGGTCTTATGGAAATTTCAGATGAATCTGATAATCCAGCCAGAACACTGTTTTGACTCCTTTGACTGAGGCAGATGCACTGCATTGCACTGTAGGAGATGGGGAGAGACTGAGTCGGTTGATTCATGTGTATATATTTTTTATTTTATTGTAAAAAGTTTCTGTGTATGGTTCTGGCTGGTGGGGGGGTGGGGGTGGGAGGTGCATAGGCGATGGCATCTCACTGCAATGAAGAAGGAAACTCAAGAAGAGTAGAAAATAAAAGCAAAGACAACCCTGCAAGAGCAGGGAATACTTCATTTGCATCTGCTTGCCTGTGTATTTTTCCAAGGCTAATGTTAGCTTTGTCCTACAATAGTCTTATTGTCACTCACTGCACAAAGTGTGTGTGTGTGTGTTTGTGCTTTGTGTGTGTATGTGTGTGTTTATGTATGTTTGTGCTTTGCGTGTATGTGTGTATATGTATGCTTGTGCTTTGTGTATGTATGTGTGTGTGTGTCTGTGTTTGTCTGTGTGTGTGTGTGTGTGTGTGCGTACGTGTGTATGTGTGTATGTGTGCATCTGTATGTGTGTGTGTGTGTGTTTGTGCTTTGTGTGTGTGTGTGTGTGTCTGTGTGTGTGTGCACGCGTGACAGAGAGATCAGAAAAGCCCTCTCTGTCAGGATAGCTCATGCTCTCGTCGTGTGTCTCAGGGCTGCTGTAGAAATCCTGCCCATCTGTCTGATCTAATCTGGGAAGAGCGCAGAGCAGCCTGCTCTTAGCCTCTCTCCATGTGACAGGCTTTGCGCCGCTGTTTACCCTTCTGCTCCTCACCCTGGATGGTCTGTCTGTCTGTCTGTCCGTCTGTCTGTCCGTCCGCACAGGGCTGAGCTGTGTGTCCCTGCTCCCTCCCCGCCGCGGCTCCTTCTACGTGGAGAGTGGCACCGGCGTGTCGCTGGGATCCGTGCTGGTGTTCTGGTGCCGGGAGGGGTACCAGCTGGTCGGCAGTGAGAAAATCGCCTGCATCATCAGAGCCAGCACTCCCCAGTGGAGCAACTATCTCCCCGTCTGCGAAGGTGAGATGTCTTTCATCTTCGCCTCAGTTCGTCTTTCTTTCTCTTTCTCTCTTTCTTCTTCTCTCTCACTCGGTCACACTTGAGTCTGTGTGTATTTCTTTTATATAAACTCAGTAGTCCCGCAACCACTCCCCAATGCTATGCAAAAACAGGAAAGCAGTCCCCCAGGAAAAGGCCCCATTGTATGCACAGTACAGAGAGATCCAGGCAGCTCTGGTGGAGGAACATCCAAATCCCCATTGCACTTTCAGTTAATACACTTTGCCTCTGAGCTCAGTTCAGTTGTGAACCACTGGCTAATCCCTAATACCACTGCCAAAGGCTAGAGGCAAGGGATGATGGGTGGTGGGGGGTGGGGGATGTCGGTGAGGTAGGGGTTAAACGGTCACTCAGAGGACGAGTTCACTGAGTACCAAGACCTCGGGATAAAAGACCGGCCCAGTGAACAATCCCATCAGCGACAGACCCCCTCTTCGTTCTTTTTTGAGTTTAGTAAATACCCCCCCCCCCCCTTGTCCATCACAGCCATCCCCAGGCCGGAGGATCGTGGCCTGCGTGTGGCCGTGCTGGTGTCTGTGGTCAGCGGCATCGTGATCCTGGCCATGTCCGTGTCCTTCATCGTCTGCTGCCTGCAGGAACGCATCGGCAAGGAGAGAGAGTACCGACGAGACAGCAGAGCCAGGTACACACTTCACACAACTCACCTGACCCTACACACCTCTACTGCAGAGCCAGGTACACACTTCACACAACTCACCTGACCCTACACACCTCTACTGCAGAGCCAGGTACACACTTCACACAACTCACCTGACCCTACACACCTCTACTGCAGAGCCAGGTACACACTTCACACAACTCACCTGACCCTACACACCTCTACTGCAGAGCCAGGTACACACTTCACACAACTCACCTGACCCTACACACCTCTACTGCAGAGCCAGGTACACACTTCACACAACTCACCTGACCTTACACACCTCTACTGCAGAGCCAGGTACACACTTCACACAACTCACCTGACCCTACACACCTTTACTGTAGAGCCAAGTACACTCTTCACCAAATCATCTCACATTACACATCTCTACTCTAGAGCCAAACATGCACTTCACAGAACTCACCTCAACCTAACCTTGCACACCTCTACTGTAGAGCCAGGTACACACATCACATAACTCACCAGACCTTAAAGCTCTCTACTATAAATCACATTGGCTGCACATCTCTATTGTGAATTACATTACCTGCACATATGTGAGAGCCAGGTACAACCCGGCAGTGTAAAATACCTTAACTGCACCGGAGAGTCCTCACACTTCCTGTACCGACAGCAGGTGGATCTTTACTTGACATAACTCAAGAGCTGAATTGCAGAGCTGAATATTTACATATTATCAATTTAGACACCATTATATGTACAGACCCACCTCAGATTGAGTACCTTGCTCAAGGGTGGAAAAAAAAAAGTGTGTTGTGCAGGAATACAGAATTGAAACATGCAACTTTATAGATATGCGCTAAATTCCACAGCTGGCTCCATGTGCTGCTGCTGCACCATGTCCACACTGGAGCCCGCTCCTGGCAGACATACAGCACAGTTGAGCTTTCAGCGCACACCAGCCACATAAGGGATCACCGTACATGTTCTACCTGAGCTTACTGCACGCCTGCTCACGTGCTCCTGCATGATTTCAGCCTTATCACACGCATGAGGTCACACACATTATACTGTAGTCATTCGCTTTTTACAGCATGCATTAATATTTAAGCTGCCGTCACGTTGACCGTCATCTTAATGATAATTATGATGATCATCTGGATGCCGGAAAAGTCAAAGCGAGCAATAACAATTAGGACCGACCCCGTAGAGTCCCTCATGACACGGAGGGGGGGTTGTGAGTTCAAATCCAGATAAAGCAGCGGCGTTTAATAATTTGTGAGATTAAAGCAGAAGGCGTATGAAATTCATTTAAGCGATTCACCGGTGAAACGCGTTTTCCCCGCGACGTTTCCTGGCAACGTGCAGACACTCGCGCTCTTGTTGCGGAGTGAGCGAGCCGGTGCTACTCTGCTCTCTCCCGCGCAGGAAGAGGGACAAGCAGCGCTCCTCGTCTCGCAGGGGGGCGTGCTGGCTGGAGCAGGAGCACGGAGACTGGGAAGCCTTCCCCCCGCCCAAAGTCTTCCACCTGTCCCACCGCCTGCCGTCTGAGAGCCTGCTCTACCCAGAGGGCTACAGAGGCTACGAGAACCGCGGATATCACAGGTGGGCTTCTGATGCTTTTCATAGGTCCAGGCCCAGGACTTCGCTCTGAACATGCTGTATATTCAGGCCTTTTTGCAGTGTTTTTGAAGGCAGTTCAGAAATGAGCACATTGCTTGCACAGGACAGACTATCCTTTAGTAGCATTACATGGTTGGTTTTGACAGGGACGTCTGGGGGCCTGTTAAGGAGTACTAGAGTGTCCTTAGAAAAAACAATTTACTTTAGTGAAAATATTTTATTTGTACTTCCCTTACATTCCCTCTTACATTCATATAAAGTTAAATATTTCAACATGATATTGATTTTGTCTGGTTTTACTTTGTAAACCATTGTAGTAATGAAATGTTTATTTGGTGCCAAGTCGCTACACATCTAAACTGATTTATAACATAAAAAAATTACACTTTAGACATGCATCTATGTACTAGTGTGTTAAATATCAACTGCATTGCAGCTGGTAGTGGGTGTTAGGTAATGTTTCAATGGTTAACCATTGCTCAGGATGGGGGACTGGGGTCCTGAGGGTAGTCATTTTAGAGAGTCTTCTTTAAAAAGTTAAAAGAACCTAACTTAAGTACACATAATGTACTCCTCAAGCATTCAGTGTGACTGTGCTCTCACACAGAGATGAGAGCTTTATTTATCTGTGTTTCTGCCCCCCCCCCCAACAGGAGCCAAGAGAGTCTACTGAAGGCTTCTATCCCGGGGCTGTACTGCACCGAAAACCAGGTGTACCCTCACATGGTGCTGCAGAGAGTGCCCACCCCCACCGCTCCCATGTACCTGCATCTCCCCGCCCAGCCCACGGAGGTCCCTCCCCCTCCTCAGGTCATGTCCGCCTACGCCAACCCCGCCTACCACAGCAGCCCCCACGACACCCCGCACAGGCCGTGGCCATAGCAACTCCCCCCCTCAGCCCCACCCCCGACCCCCGCAGCCCCTCCCCTCCCCACCTGCCTTCTCGCTCTCCTTCTGGCGGCTGCGCGCAGTAGCCACGGCGACGGCGAGAGCGCTCCGCTGACAAGCTGCTGTGCCAGCGACCGTCCAGCGCAGGTTATGCAAAGACACGCCAGGGTGGCGTGACAATGAAAATGTTCCTTTCCTTGAGTATTTACATGTTTAACACAGTCGGAATACCCCTTTTCCAGAAATGAGAGGAAGAACATTTTTTTGACATCTATTTATAGTTTCTCTTCGGTGTGGTCATAATATCAGGTTTCTGTCCTCCCTCTTCATCCTCCTAGGAGACACCTGATCAGGTTGGATTAGCATTAAGCCCATGGCTGCTCCCTGTATGGCTTCTCATGGCAGTATTGTCACTCCACAAGAAGCACTTAACTGTGCGTATGCAAGTGATTGCCTCCTTATGTACTGCCAGCGGCCAGCCATATTAGATGATCAGACTGACAGAGGAAGAAACTGAGCTCAGGCTTAGTTGCTGTGGCTGATTGTTTTTAGGCTACCAGTCTGCCATGATTCATGCAGCTCCTCTTTAGCCTCTATAAGTGCAACCATAACCATAAAAAGAGGGCAGGCAATTCTTAAATCTGTCAGATTTGTCTTTTTTTTATTCTTTCATTTGAAGGATGAATTATCTGTATTAAGCACTGTTGTTTTGTTGTCATTGGCATCTTGATGATTTATCTGCCACAGATGAATAGCAAACAAATACAGTCACAGTGAAATATGTATGCACACAGTACAGAGTAATGGAGTTCGAGATGGCCTAGGAACCTATTGTCATCCCAGCATCTGTTATGCATTTGTTTTATAGAAATGTATAAATTTTCCTTAAAAATAAATAGATTTTATTAAATCTGGTGTTGGTTTGTTTTTCCTGCACAAATTAAAGATTAATCCTGCATCCAGCAGAATGCCGGTAAATGCACATGCACACATAACCTTGCACACAGTCTCTGGCATGTCCTGCTGGTTCTTGTAGCCCACAGTCTTGCTGGGCTGTGGCTCCAGTGAATTCCATTGGAAAACCAGAGGTACTGCGAGACAGAAATCTGTTGAAGCACTGCTCTGTGTACAGGGAATGGGGAAAAAATACACCAAAAAGCATTTCATTACAAATGACAAAATACCCCCCAAATTAATGTATCGGGAAAAAAACTTCAAAATACTAGTGCCAACATACAAAACGGTATTCTGAAAATTCATTTTCAAAAATACACCTCAATCATAACCCCAAAGAAGTCATTTTCTTTACTTATAAGTCATAACAAACTGGTACGCTTACATTTTAGACATTTAGCAGATGCTGTTATCCAGGGCAATGTGCATAGCTTACATTCTCTACGTGCCATCTGAGGTGGAAAATCCAGGTTAATAAAGCAAAAATCCTTCACATCCTGCATAGTTCTTCAGCCAGGAGGTAGAATTAATTGCTGGAATGCGCAGGCGGTGTTCATGGGTGAAAGAACCACATAACAGGGCTTCTAGTTTCTGACCCCTGGACTTTCCACCTCTGCATACCATCCATTTATACAGCAGGATATTTTACGGAAGCAATTCCAATGAACTAACCTGCTTGAGGATACAACGCCAGTGCCCCATCAAACCCAATCAAACCTGCAAGCTTGGAGTTAAAAGCCCAGTTTCCTGATTGTTATACTACATCGCTGCCTCGTAAAAATCATGGGAATTAGGCTTACTTGTTTATTTTTTTCACTTTGAAGCTAAGCCAGTTAATTACCCAGCGCTAGCTAACAATTGATGAAAATTGCAAAGCAGATTGATTGATAATCTAAGATATCATTCATTAATTTGGTAACATACAATTGCTAGCAAATGTGCAAACAGAACAGAAAGCTTCAGAGTGGAAATTCACATAAATGGTTTTGATACCTGCTGAACCCTTAATTTTGTAATACTAAATACAAGTTCATGTATGCACAAAAATGTATAACAGACATTTCTTGTGTAAGATTAATTGAATGTCTCCAACCAGGGGCAGCTCTCAATAAATAATTGGAATAGGCGACAGGCGAGGTATGGAAAAGCAAAATTTGTGTGAATAATTTAAAAAAAAAGTTATATATAACACAGTATATAATGCATCTTTACCTTTCAAAAGGTAAAACAAGACTAACCACATCCAAATAAGATAAAGTCGTTTAAGACCAGTGCAGCCTTTTTTATTGAAAGATATCCCATGTGTATGATCCATGTGTACCTCCGTGGTTGTATGCAGTGGGAACATGTTCAATAAACAGGGTTTCACTTACAACCACCTAAACGTAAAGTAGTGGCCTTCGGCCGCTCTGTGTTTTAGGTTCTGAAATTACTTTTGTGCTCACCAGCAACCACGTGCAATGACGTTAGAGTTTGCCAAGTGCATTTAATTTACATTTGGACCTCGCAATGAACTCTAGACCTGGCCCTGAAGGACAGCAATGCCTGCTGCCTTTAGCTTAAAACAGGAATTGTGGTCCATCATTGTATTGAATGGGCACAATATAGCTTCAAACTTCAGGTGCTATGGTTGAACAGGGATCTAGATGGTCAGCTTAAGCATGGTCTTCCTAGACATGACATACAGCATGTAGTATCCCTACTCCAAGGGAACATGGAAAATATGAGCATTTGATAGACAAATGTCTCTTGGAGACACTTTGAGAAGTGGGAATTTAAAAAAAAATCTTGGTTTGTTTTTCATTTGGGATGGGTTCTATTTGCTATGTAAACCTCAGATGCAGATGTAAAATCTCTCCCTGGCTCTTATTTGGTTCCTGCCAGATTTGTTCCAGTTGTCCTTTGTGAGGTCTTGCAAATGTTTTCTTGTTTATTTAAAAGAAGAAAAGCTGAGGTGTGGCAGAGGTGACGTGTGAACCTGGCTGGGGGGAGCAGCAGTGTTGTCTGATCTCTCAGTTCATCTTCTTTCTGTTCAGCTCCGTCCACAGACTTCACATCTGTTCCAACGAGAAAAGCAAAACAAAAGGTGAGTGTACTATGGGATTTATTCAGAAATATATTGGTGGTTATTGTCTTATTAAGAGGGTTGCAATGTCTGTTTGTCCACAATCAATGCAGGACTATACATTCTGTCTATTCTTGCTGGCTTAACTGCTTAACTGAAATTAGGGAAATTATTTATTTAGTCATTAAAATTTGTGATTTAGATTTTTCTATAACTTATACTTCTTGTGGATGTCTTTTTTTCCCAACTTATGCCAGAGGCTACTGCACATAAATACTTCTCTCAATAGTGAAGGGTAATTGCCTTTTGAACTATTGAACAAATATTGAACAAATGTGTTTTATTTGATAAAAAAAGCTAAACATCTTCAAAAAACTGCATTTAAATTGAATTTCCAACAAACATAGGCACTTGATTGGTTGAAATAATTTTTGCAAAATAACCCAAATTTATAATTGTGAAGAAAACTGAACAATCAGTCAACAATTGAAGCAGATTGTTTAAAACCTTGGAGTAGCAAAACGTCCCAGGCAGTACCTCCACAACGCTTCAGCATTCTCTAGATTCATTCATGAATTATGTTATGAATGCTCTCTGAAATATGGCAATTTTGACCAGATGCTTTGACAGAAAACACCATTATATGACAACATTATACTGTGCAATGACCACACCATGAAGCTGATGCATAAATTGTGTGATTGTGAGTTGTAATTGTATACACTGTTTACACAAGGCAGTGTAGTTCATTGTAAAAGTCTCATTATGCTCATACACTAGGAGGTATCTGTGGAGTGATGGTACTGACTATGTATTATCAGGGTCAACAGCAGGGGTTTCCCAATGGAGCAGTCTGGCGGGAAGATGTCCATAAAGGATCCCTTTGAAAACCATTTAAACTCATCATTGCTCCTCCTCGACTATAAATCCCCAGACTTTGATGTGGGTGAAATAGTGTACAAGTGTCAGAACATCTCCGCCTCAGACGTGTGGCTGGGCATCAAGCTCACCTCCCTGGTCCTGGGCTTGCCTCTCAACATTGCCTTCTTCTGGCTGCTGATGCTGTGCAAGGGAGCGTGGTCCGCCTACGAAGTGCTGTGCTTCAACCTCGCCCTGACTAACACTGTCCACTGCCTCTGCCTGCCCATCGACATCTACAGCGTCTTCCACACGCCCACTGAGCAATCGCTCTCTGCCGCTGAAGCCATCTCTGTTTTCAACCTCTTCAGCTGCCCACTGCTGCTGGCTAGCATGTGCCTGGAGCGCTACATAGCCGTGGCCATGAGGGAGGCTTACCAGGCTCTGGGTAAGTCCAACTACCGCTTTGGGTACTCCGGCCTGGTGTGGGTGCTGACGGCGATCGTGGGTTTTGTGGTCTACTACAACGGCGTCCTATCCAGTGTGCTGGCGCTGGCGGTGGTGATAGGCATCCTCCTGGCGCTGGGGATCCTGAGCCTCCTGGGCCTGGTCTGCACCTTGTTCCGGAAAGAAGGCGAGCAACCGGAGGGGGACGACGCGCCTGAGCCAAAGGCAGCCCTGATGAACGTGCTGGCCCTGGTGCTCCCCTTCGCCGCATTCTATGTGCCCTACCTGGCTCTCAACAACTTCCTGATAACGGTCAACGCCAAGAGGCAGCTGGCCGACATGACGCACTGCCTCATGCTGCAGGTGTTCATTGCCATTCCAAATTTTGGAATCTTGATCGGACCTGTTCTTTACCTGCCCGGTGCTGCGAAACGGGTTTGTTGTGCAAAAAAAGAGGAGAATCCAGACGAGACTGATTGAAAAAAAGCACCATAGTCCTCTGCACTCCGAAGAATGACACAGAGGAATAGATATTCCAGAACTCTCCACCTCCCACACATTTTGTCCAAAGTAAAAATCTGAAGGCATTTACTTTTCTGGAGAGCGTGCTTTCTTTTAACATGACAACATGTTGTGCAAATCTAACCATTAAGAATAAAGTAAAGTCTTTAGGAAAGCAAAATTATTGGTTGGCAACAGAACCAGCTTACTTATATGTATAATTGTCAGCATGTCAGCATGAAAGCACAGACCATTGTAAATGACACTGCACAGCCATTGCTCTCCCAATTTGAAAAGTTAACATCAGGTAGGTGCTCCAAAACTCCAAAAGCCAGCAAAATCATAGTATTTTGCTCTAAAATGCAGCTTATATACTATAATGTCTGTGTATACTGTATGTAGTGAATCCAAAGGAAAATTCTAATCTATACTATTCTATTGTAATTATATTCTGTTCTATTCCAGTCTTGTGTATAAAAATGTAATTAACATCAGGATTCATCTTAAAATGAAATATTTGTGTTTTTTTCTTTTTCCTCATATTCCATACTTCTGCAAATTTCTCATGTATAAAAAAAGAGATTTTTAAAATTGCAAATTAAAATGAAAAGCAGAAAATAAATGAATGATAGCAATAACAACGTACTCCATTGTCACAATTTATTTTTATTTTTCATTATTTTTCCAAGCCAGCACCTCTACTCTAATAGAGTAGCCTTCATTTGGTGCATATAGGCTCATACAGTACAAATGCTGCCAGTCGATTTAACACAGAACCTTTTCTATATAGGTATCATATTGTCAATAAAGTGTAGAGGTTAACCAGGGACTGGTCTGACAAAACAGTGACCTGTGTACTGTTGTCTGACTATATTACCGTTATTGACTGTACATAGGAATGCGTATTTACAAACACTTAGGCGTGCAGATACATATTAAATGATAGGCTCGCGGCGTCCCAGGGTGAGTTATTCTGCTTGCATAACTTTCATTGAGCTTAGCAATAATAATCATTCACTATTAACGCATCATAGCAACTGAACGCTCAGGCCAGATAACTTCACTTACCCAAAAACCAAATCGTACATCTAAACTAGCGACGGAAATGCAGTCCACCAGATGGCGCAATAGAACAGACTAAAATGAAGTAGGCGCGCAAGAAAATAAAATCGAAAATTGAATGAAGATGAAAGCGACTGTGAGATCTGCTGATGTTTAATTGTTTATAACTATAATATCAGTTTGGAACTCTTTTAATGTCAACAATAAAGAAAATAGAGAGAATAAAGTAATAATGCGTGACAAGTAAATATACACAGGAGAAATAACCAAAAAAAAATGGATCTAGATAAATTCTGCACTGCTTCGGTCCCTGATTTACATCAGTGGAAGTCTCACGCGCGCAGGTTCAGGTCTGCATTCTGCGAGTAACAAAAATTTCACCGAAGATTTACAGCAACGAGTGTCCCAGAAAATAAAGAAAAGTGATCAAAGGACGGAGCTGAACTGCTGTCTGCTCTGTCTGGAGTTACTCCTTTTCTTTCGGGTGAAGGATTTGAGCCAATCGGAGAGCCTGTGCGTCAGTCAATGTACCTTTGCTTTATATATGGGGACGCGCAGTCCACCGGTGTAAGAATGAGCGTCTTTTAAAGTAATTAATTAAACAGTTGGTAATTTCCAGAATGTATCAGATCTTAATATGATGTTATATTTCCAAAACGACCAATCTGAAACTAAGAAAATACAGATTGCTTTCGAAGATGCATTTTTTTCCTTTCTCTTGTAATCTGATGACAGCGACAAGTGTCTCATTGCATGCTGGATTTCATGGCCAGGACTGATACAGACGGTTTGCAGTGCAGCCGGAACAGTAAACTGGACACTTTTCTCAGGAGGAACACTGAGCGCAGCGTTTATGATCGGATTCGAGCCTACGAACCGTGTGTTGTCATCTCTGAGACAGTCAACAAGGTGTTCATGTATGTCGTCTTGAGCGACGATACTGTCTACCTGGCCGAGTACCCGCCTCGCACCATTCGACAGGCTGTCAGTTTCAGGGACGTCCTTGACATCGAATTGGTAAGTAATATATTTATTTAGACTCATAGGATATAACAATATATTATAACCAGTTGGGAGCCTTGTTGGTGGGGGGCTGGGGCGGGAGTTGGGTTGTTTGCCACTCTGAAAGAAATCAGAATTAAAAAGTCAAAGCTTTAATGGCTCCCGCCCTTTTCTTTTTAATACACAAGCGGGCATTACATGATCAGTAAGGAGGCGTGGGCCACGTGGTCACAGAGTGGAACACCCGAAACACCCGCAGACCCCAGGAGCAGTGATGAAGCTGTGTCCGAAATCACCTTGTAGGCATTTTCCCTGAGCAATTGCCCTGGAAATTTACAACTGTTATCTGGCACCAGTGGCGCGTGCACTGAGAGATTTAGGTGTCCCCATCGAATGCCAACAGTTCCATACAACTAATTCCGATTGACAGGGAGCACCACAGTCCATTCATTGCTAAGTACACCTCTGACCAAGTCTAGCGAATAGCTAATCACGCCTATTTATTTTCGCATAGTATCCCAAGGGCTATAGCTTAATTCAAACATAGAAATATTGTTAGCTTTTTAGAAGTAGAAGAAAGGTAGGAAGAACTAAAACTACTTTTTCTTTTTTTACTTCATGGCTTTCTACCCCCAAAATTCCTTCTATCTGTAAAAGCTACATAAGTCAAAGAAAGTTAACCCTGCAGAGAGGTGGGTCTAAAGATAGACGCTTGACAAGGAAAGCCTTAATTGCTCATGCTCCTGTCTTCCGTAAGACTGATTAAAGTGATTAAGGGAGGAAAGATTTGTCAAGCATCCTCCTTAGATTCTTCGGCCTAGGCCACAAGTCACAACCTCCTAAATGATTTCAGTTTCAAGTTCAATTTTATTTTCTGAGTGAGTGTTCAGAATACCATAAATCAAATTGAGGGGTGGGGTGGGGTAGCTACCTGCTATGATGGACACAACACGTGGATTTTTATTACATTTTTCCGCCTTTGTTTGACCCACCTTTGTTGCCTATGCCTAGAACCAGCTTTGTTCAGCACTTTATAATATCAGCATTTACTTTGCAGCAAGATTGCATCTGCTGATGATGCGTATCTGCCACAACATGAATGATTTGAGATAGCTTTGCTTTACAAAGATATGGACTGTCCAAAACTTTGATCATATTCATATAAGCTGTTTTGCCAATGATTATATTTCTGCACCAAATACGTTTTCTTATCTTTTTTGAGATAGATGAGCTTGTATCATGTATTATGTATATTATGCAATATGAAATTATATGTCTTGTTGATATGTCTTGTCAATCTGAAAATTGAGGCTAGGTTTGCACAGTCACAAACTTGAAAATATCTGAGAAAAAAGACTACTTGATGTGAAATGTGTTTTTGCTTTGACTCAGCTGTCAAAGCGATAAATTCACAGGTTTTACATTTTCCCAATGACAGATAATTGCATTTTCAGTCGTAGATGGGGGAACAGAGGGGTTTTTTATAGGCAAGAGAAATGAAAAATGACTGCGAGGCTCTGCGTTTTTCATTCCCATAACCATTTCCAACTCATGGTGTGTACAATGGAATTGTCTTAAAGAGAAAACCCTTTGTGGTTTCATGTGGTTACTCTGTGGTCTCAGCCCTGGGTTATTTTGCATACACTGTCCTTCAAATGATTCAAAAGGGTAGAAAAGTCACCACATGGAAATGAGATAGGGATGAACAATGAGAGCTGAATTATGGCTCTGGTTTTGTGCTGGTGTCTGTATATTCCAGGAGTATATAAGCTAAAATCCTGGATTTTTGGATTTTCCATTTCTTCTAGAACCATCTAGGCTTACTGAATCAATTTGTTGGGTTCTTTGACCTAAAGGCAATGTTTTCAAAGTGCCCTCTGGTGTACAGCTAGGGTTTTTGTTTTCTTGTTGTTTTTGTGATCATCACTCCTTTCATGAAAAAATCTATTTAAGTTACAACTTGAACATAGTCATGATCAGCCCAGCAAATATTGTAGCTCAGCATCTCCGATGTCTCAGATGTCAGCACATATTCACTGAAGGCCAGATAAAAAGCTTGAATGAGCTGATGACATTGTAATAATTTATTGATTCAAATTTATGTATCAATTATGTCTTGAAAGGTAAATGATTTACCGGATTTTCTCAGTGGCCGCGACCGTGAACTATCGCAGCATATCCGTGTTGTGTACGCCACTGCCAAGCATGATGGGAAAAAAGGAGGAGAGAAAGCTGGGCCACGCCCACGCCCGTCCGCCTCCCCTTCCCCTTTCCATCACAGCAACAGGAGCGTCTCTCCATCATCTCTCCAAGGTGAGGTTCCGCACACGAACCTTCTTCTCTGGGTTTATATGAGGGGGGTCCATTCCATTTTCAATTCAGTAAATTCCTCAATCCATCCACCTCTATGCACAGTTGTGGACTCTAGGATTTCCCATTTCTTGGGTGCATCTTCAAACACACTTTTAAAATGGTGGATCTGTACTGTACTCTTTTGAAGCACTGTGAGGGATTGAGAGAAAGTCGCCTCTCTATTGCAACAGAAAAGTCCAGCCTTCCCCCAGATGGTCTCCCCCATGCAGTCAGGCCGCAGTGTGATGTTGTGATGTATGAGAACGTGTCAAAGCTGCCCTTGACCGCTAAGCTCAGACCACCAAGCTTATCAGTCACCTCTCCTGTGTCCTTAAACCCCTTATAATCTCACTGTCCCCATTGCCTTGCTCTCCAGTCTCGATGAGTGGGATCAGCATTTTTTTTGTACTGTCAGAGAGAAATGCAAAATACTCCTGTTTACTTTGAGCTTTTCCATCATCCAGAATTTGACTCCATGGCTCCCTTGCCAATAGATAAAGGACATGTCATTAGCTAATTATGACCAAGAGTTTGTACCAGCAAAATACAACTCTCCTTGTCCTAACAGGACTTATAGGCTATTACTCTTCTGCTTGGCTTCCTGTGCTACTCTGTGGCTTTAAGCTTGTCGCCGTTGCACATTTGAAGAGTGTACTGTACATAGTTCAGCTGAAGAGCTCCTTGTGCAGGTGTGGTTAATACAGCTGTGACCCTGGAGGCAGAAACACTAAATAAAATAAGTGTTTTTTAAATGGCCAATAGTGCCTGTGTGGATGCCTGTGGCCTGTTTGTAACCATTCCAGCCGTGTTGACCTGTGGCATTCTCTACCTGGCTCACCTGTGGTTAATCAGGTCTTTCCAGGGACACTTGATGCTTGTGCGTCTCTGCTCAGTGTCTGAAAGCTGCTTATGCAGGTTGGGGGTGAGGGTAAAGCTGGAGCTCATCCCTGCCGTGCTGGGACGTGGAACTGGGGCGGGGGGGGGGGGGTCTTGGAACCAGGGCGGGGGCGTGGAGGTTGTGCCCTCCTCTGCAGGAAGCCCACAGCAGGCTCCGGTGTGAGTCAGCAGACTGCAGAGCTCACCTGCCCGTGGTCTTAATGAGGGTTTGCTTAGGAAAACGCACAGATAACACCACACAAGCAAACTAAGTGCACGGCTGTGAACCACCAGGCGCTAGGTCCTGTTAACCCATTGACAGTGGAACCCCCCTCCTGGGCATGTGGTAGAATGGGTACATGATTTCGGCTTTCTCACCAGAGCACATGGTGAACACTCACTCTATTGGCCACTCAAACTGTTATTTCTCTCTCTTTTTCTTTCATTCATTTCAACGCCAAAGTGTGCTGTATACCAGTGTCTCTCAACCCTGGTCCTGGGGACCCACTGCCCTGCACGTTTTAGATGTTTCCCTGCTCCAACACACCTGATTCAAACGAATGGGTGGTTATCAGGCAGCTTGATGACCACCCATTCATTTGAATCAGGTGTGTTGGAGCAGGAAAACATCTAAAACATGCAGGGCAGTGGGTCCCCAGGACCAGGGTTGAGAAACACTGCTGTATACAACACCTTGTAGCTTTCAAAGTATGTCCCTGAACAGTGCTCAATAAATGGAAAGTTATTAACCTGTTGATCTTTCATATAATCCCCTCCCTCCCTCCTTCCCTCCCTCTCTCTCTCTTTCTCTCTCGGCTTGCAGGGCTCAGCAGTGTTCTCCTGTCTACCCAGTCAGCCCCGTCCGAGTCAGTCAGATGGAGCGCCACTCCCTCCTCTCTGAGGTAATTTAATGAAATGTCAATCCTGGATGGGAAGATTACTGACTCCAGATCTGGATTTACTGCCACTCAGAGAAAAAGGGTCCCTCTAGCTAATCACACTTTAATCCCAGCAGGAATCAAACCTCAGCCAAGGATGTGGTGTCACTGTTGCCCCGTTGGGGAAGGGTTGGTGTTCATAAAATTTCCTTCTTTTTAATGCGGGGTCATGTGGTAGTTTCAGAGCAAACCTTAAGTGCCATAAATATTTACTGATGCAGAGTATGCTGCAGTAACAACGGCCCGTTTTTAAAGCTCCATTCAGGGTGTTATCTGTGTCTCACAGGCTGCTCACAACACAGGCATTGTGAATGTGAGACTCACCCTGTCATACTGTCACCACTGCAGCCCTAGCAAAGGGACACTTAATGCACCATGGCCTGAATCTAGCCTGAGCCCACAGCGACATCTGTGATCCACACAGAAATTTTTGTGTTTTTAAAATTTTAAGCTTTGTATCCTAAGACCCGCCAATTCATTTTTGTCCCCTGTAAGGGACATGACTCTCTGGTCTTAAGCTGTTCTAGTATGATGAAACCTACACTACTAATGACATTTAATAAAAATAAAACAAATATTATTGAGAATATTGTCACTGCAACATGTTTTTTTTGCCATCCAAGACACTTATATCATGTCAAAAAAGTACTTCAAGGTTTGTTTGAGGAAATTTTACTATATTTTATCATGACTCTCATCCAATACTGTAAGAGCTAAAATTGTGGCTTATACACATACACCAAAACATCATCTTAAAGGAGCCAACTGTGTCTTTTCAGTGTTTGTTGCTCTGGTATTCCATAAACACTTGCATCATTTGGAAAGCATTTGTGTGATCAGCGATGCATTCTGCTGAAACTGTGGCTGGCTAGTATGGGTGTGCCTTCTGAGCTTTAAAATCTTGCAGGAATATTAACAAGGAAACATGCTGCCTTCTCCCACAGCTAGCTGTTGATGTAGGCGTCCATCTCACAGTTTGAAGTCCTTTGAGTGTTACAGTAGTTGCCTAGAAACTAAATAAATTATCCCCACCTCAGCTTTATGGAAACAACATAAAACCAGCCAGTACCTGAATGTACTGCATGTATATCGAAAGACACTAAGCTTTTTTATACTGCTTAGATTTAAAATTGCTTGTGGTAAAAGGTTTGAAGTAAGTTGAAATAAGTTACTGCTGCCAAGAGTCCTGCTGAATGTACTTTGTGTCATATTCCGGAGATATTTTTCTTTATTATTCTTTTCATATAGTGCAGCTGATATTATATAAATAATACGATGGACTAGTCTGTAGTATTACTTATTCTTTCACTGCTTCGTCCAATCTGTCTATTTGAAGAATAGTTGCAATAATATTCCACGGTATCTAGGACTGGTGTGTGTTGGATGAAGAAGAATATGTGGGGAAAAAAATCCTGAATCACCTTCATATTTGTATAAAATCCCTCTTTTCTCTCTTTCTCACTGCCCTACCCTTCCTTCCTCTATCTTTCTCTCCTCTCTCCCACTCTCACTCACTCTCTCTCTCTCTCTCTCTCTCTCTCTCTCTCACTCCCTCCCACTCCCTCATTCGCTCACTGTTTCCAACCCTCTCCCATGTCTGTTTCTTCTCTTCTCCTTTCCTTCACTGGCACGGAGAGACAATGAATCTTTTCATTGGTTTGGTTTACTGGGCTTGCAGCTGTCTCCGTTACTGAGCTCCCAGAGAGAATTCCTGAGGCAGTCAAAGGAGCCTGGGGATAGGGTAGTGTGCGGTGCGAGCCTTCTTTATCCTACGGCTACGCCAAGGTTCAAAGACTTAGGTAACAAAAGAGGTGCAGTAAAAAGAGAAACCGGTCATAGTATTTCTCTCCAGGATCAGAACAGATCTCGGTAGCTACCTGAGTGTAGGTGCGTCTACTACAGCCTCTTTGTGATTGGCTGGGGTGAGAGGCTGGCCCCATGATGCTCTAGCGAAGGACGGCGTTTCTTTCATGTTGAAATGTCAGGCTGCAACGTGAGCTGCTTTTGGGGCAGCAGTTCGTGTTTCTCATGACTCATTAATGTGCAAAGGACCGGGGGTGTATAGGACGGTGACAAATCTTCCCAAACACATATACACACACATACAACATGCACGTGCTCTCACGCACACACACGCACAGTGTTCCACACTGAATTTTAAGGGGTTTTTCCTTCTGCTGATCCAGGCCTATATAAAAAAAACAGTCATGCTTCCCTGCCCTCCGTGCTGTGAAAAGGGGAGGGTGTGATGTGCGTTAGCTGGACAGTCCCTATTGTGGAAAAAAAAAGGAACCATCGATGGTCTTTCAGGCGTTATATTGTTAGTGAGCCCTCTGAAGACTTGCCCTTTGACCATAAGTGTTGTTTTTTATGGTTCCGATTTGTACTGTTTAAAGCAGCAGACTACTGTTTTCAGGAATACAGCTCTGTTTAACATATTAATCTGACTGGGAGTGGGAAATGGCTGCTTTTTGATGTCTTTGTTTTGCAATATGTTTGTTTCTGTCTGCCCTTGAATGTCAATAGCGGGTAATTGGGTGGGGTGTGAGGGGCAGGAGAGTCCAGCCTGAAAGAAGCAAGAGGGAGCAGTCACTTGTTAACATTCGGTTGTTGCTAGGGTACGAGACGAGGCAGTAACCACCCGGCAATAAACATCCAATTAAAACACGCTGTTCACGTGTGCGTGTGTGTGCGCGCGTGTGTGTGTGTGTGTGTGTTATCTGAGAAGTGAAAGTAGCAGACTGAGACACTGTGTTTGTGTGTCAGTTGAGCGTGAGCTCTCTTTTCAATGGGAGGCCACGTTGTGCAGTGTGGCCTGTGCTGCTGTTAAAGGCGCCATGTAATAATGCCTCTTGAGAAATGAGCCTAGAGTTGTGTGTCCTGTCTAATGTTCGCCCTGGGAGCAAATGAAATCAGTCCTGGCTGGCATATTCTCATTTAGCTGTGTCATTACATTCTGCATTTACATTTTACATTACATTTACTGCAGCAGACGCTCTTGCACAGATCAACCTACACCGCTTGCTTTCTTTTTACATGCAATCCATTTGTACAGCTGGATATTTTACTGAAGTAATTTAGGTGAAGTATCTTACTCAAGGGTATAATGACTGTGTCCCACCTGGGACTCAAAGCTAAAACCTATGGGTGGTTACTGCCATCTGTAGGGACACATAGTCCCAACCAGGGAAGTCAGGAGAACTACTATTCAGCAGATGAATGAGTAAAATATACTGTAATTATCCAGTGGACTTTTTATGTAAATAATTCCCATAATAAAAACAATTACCAAGTGACATATTGCACTATTGATTGTGACTGCACTGCCCAAAATCTATGTTAGTATTATTTTAATTTATTTCCTGCACATATACGGAACACTAAAGATCATCTTGATTTGGAAAGATTTGTTCCTCCGACTTAATCTCACTAGAGAGAGAGGAAGTCTGGACGTGTTGTAAAGATTCCAAATCCAGGATTAGAATGTAATGTCAGGGAGGTTGTCTCTTCACTATCGGCTCGCCTCATCACTGCCCCCTGCAGGCACGCTGCCTGTAATGCATTTTATTCGTGATCTTGACGGGTGGTATTCACTCTTGGCTGCGTGGCTGGTTTTTGCTTTCATTTTAAAATCAGCGATGAATTCAGACCTGTGAGGCCAGCTGAGGTGATTTCATTGTGTAATCAACTGCTTTGGCTGATAAATGAAGTTCTGATTAGTAATGAAAACCTGCACACCCCCAGGGCTCTCCAAGGGCATTTGTAAATGCCAAACCTCAGCATCCACGGCAGCTTTTAGCGCACTAGAGTCTAAATCACATTTTGAAACATATTATCACATTTAACCCTCAGTATTCCAAACGGATAACTGTATTTCTGGGTTTTTATTGTGAGCACTTCGCAAACAAAAATTCAAACCTGCCGCTTTCTACTTTCTAAGTGTTGAAAAATCAAATAATCTAATTCAATGTCTCAATACTGTTTTCATCTTGAATTGTTTAAGAATTTGTACCTTCATGGACCACAGGTTACATTACACAGTAAATACTACTGCAGAGTTTGTGGGCTGGAAGTGTGGCTAGACAGTGGAGCATCTGTTTCTGAAGTCTGTATTTGACACAGTGATAATTCTGGGTCTGAGTGGGTTAATTGGCCTCTCTCTATTGTATTGCAGTATTATTAACCTTATTAACCTATTTAAATGTACTTATGCACTTTGCTCTGAATGTAATATTGCTTCTGTGCTTTTGTTATAGGAGCAGCAGGGAGGAAGAAGAGGGGGAATACACCCTTAAACAGACAAGGTCTGCTTCCTGTCCCAGCCCCAGCCTGCAGGGCCTCCGATTGCCCCTGCCTCGGTCTTTATCACCGCAGCCCCTCCTCTCCTCCTCCTCTTCCTCATCGTCTTTGTCGTCTTCCCCGTTCCCGTCCTGCGTCTCCACTTCGGCTGTGGGCCCGGCCCCCCCAAACCCGGGTGAAACGGGCGGGGCCGGGGAGTCGGTCAGAAGGGGCTCCGTCCTGTCACGGCTGATGAGGCGGGTATTAGTGGAGAAGGGCGGGGCAGAGAGGGAGGAGACGGAGGCGGAGCTGCACTTGTACGCCGTGTCCGTGACCTCGCGCATCTACCTGCACCTACTGAGCTCCTGGAACAGCTACATGATCGTAAGAACTTAGCTGCACTGGGCTCTCTCTGATGGCTGTGACTGGCTCTGTGTGACGGCCCTCTTTCCTCTGGTTGTTGCAGAGGTCAACGCTCATGCTGGACCCACTCTACAGGAAGAGATGCAGTCTGAATTCTAGTTCGCTCTCTCAGAAACAGTGCCAGATCAGGTACCGTTTCCCCTTCATACAGGCTCTCTGCACTCAGGACAACATGGCTGCCCACTGTAGGCTGTGTGGAGTGCAGCCATAGAATTGTGCTACTAGACAGTAGGACTGATTTGCTTGTAATCTTGCCTCAGAGGTTCTTGCCATGGTAAATGCGTAAGCTAGAATATTCTGTTAAATGACTAAGTTGTAAAACTGTATTTAACTATAGATTGCCTACATCTATTGACCATTTGTTATATGTCTGTGGTGTATATGTAGATTTATGGTTTGTGGTTTTATGACAATATGTGTGTCTATGGTTTTATGTGTGTATGTGTGGTTGTATTCCTGTGTGTATATGTTTTATAGCCTTTATGGTCCTCTGTGCATATGTGTGTATATTCCTATGTGTGTATATGTGTCTATGGTTCTGTGTGTAAATGTTTATTTAGGGCCATGTACACATATGCGTTTATATTCCGGTGTGTATATGTGTGTCTAAGGTTCTGTATGTTTAAGTCATGTGACGGCTCCTGTTCCAGCAGCTGGGAGCGCACGGCCTGTCTGTTCCGTCAGCTGAGCGGAGAGCTCCTGCAGGAGGGCATTGGCCTGGAGTCTCTGTACCTGCTGCTGCAGGAGCTGCACACAGCTGCACATCGCAACATCACCGTCAGGAAGCTCTTCTGGAGGGTGAGAGCCCAAACCGGACGTCTCTCCCACCCTCCTGCACGCAACGCTCCCCATTCTGCTTCGTCTGTCTCAACCTGTCTCCCTCTCCAAGCTTTTAAATTCCTGTTAAAGTCCTTAAATGTTAAAAGTTATAATTTTCTGTTGCACTTTTATAGCTGGTTTTATTTGATCAGTATTATCTTTTGATGTGGAAAAACCTTGAATGAAAAGCACTATATACCGTACATTATTATTGTTCTTGTTGTTGGTGGTGGTGGAGTTATTCTTGTTGTTGTTGGTAGTGGTGGTGGTGGTGGTGTTTTTTAACCTGTAGTGATTCTTCATTTTGTGTGCCAGTCCAGTGACCTGTGCCCATTTCTGGTGAAGACTCTGGAGGAGGCCCTGAAGAGATTTCTGGACCCTGCTAATGGGGACAGCAGAGCTCAGAGAGCAGACAGGCTGCTGTGAGTTACAGGGGTACAGAGGGTACTTTAAATCAATTTTCTTGATCAAATTATTACTACTTGATGGACCGGGTCAGGTCTTTCAGAAGATTCACCTGAATTAATCAAGGAAATAACATTAAAAAATGTGTTGTGCCCTTACATAACGAGATTGTGGGTTAGAGAATTCTGGATTGAGTTTTTTTTTTTTTGATGCACACATACTGATTACGCAACAGGAACCTGGAAAGAAAGCTGGAGTGACTCACTTATCTCAGACCTTACTTCTTATCATCATCTCAGCCTGGCTCATCTCACTCTTGCTCTGCAAAATGTAGTACACACACACACACATGCACACAAACATACACACGCACATACACACACATGCACACACACGCACATAGACACACACGTGCGCGTGTACACACACAAGCACACACACACACACACACGTGCGCGTGTCCACACACAAGCACATACACACACACACACACACGCACATATACACACACATACACACACACACGTGCACACACACACACACACACACACACACACACGTACATGCACATATACACGCACATGCACACACACACACATACACACACAAGCACACACACACACACACACTTATTGTTCAAACATGCAGTGGGCCAGATGTACTGTATGATATTGGCATGGAAGTGACAGGCCATCTGTGTATCCCTAGACTGTGTACTTTGGTGGCGGAAACCCTCAGCCTAATGATGCGGGAGATGGAGGTGGAGCCAGCACGAGATCATATGCTGACAGCCAAGCGGTCAGTACCTTTCCCTCACTGAGTCTACAGACTGGTGTGGAGGTCTTAGCTCTGAATGAGGTTCAGTCCTGTTGCAGGTTCACCACTGTTTTTTCCTTGTATTTAAACCAATGCTGGGGTGTTGGGTGTTGTTGCTGAGGAGAAAAAATTGTGATTCCCTGTTGGTGGAGTCTCCTAGGATGTAATTAGGAGATGTCTGACACTTCCTGGTGGATATGTTGATCTTAGTAACACCTTCAGTGTTTTTCCTAGTAACACCAGGTGTGTGTGTGTGTGAGATGTTTCATCCGGTGTGTGAAATGGATTTATTCAGTATGTTTTGTGTGTTGCACAGGGGTGCACTGACTGAGAAGCTGCTGCTAGCTTTGGTTTGTGACCCTGAGGTTGTGCTTCAGGCCCCAGTGGGTGTGGAGGAGTCAGGCCAAACGTCCGTGCACGCGGAGGTAAGTGCCTTTTCTGATGACATCATCACCTGGAGGGGAGGGAGAAGTCAGATGGCTCCTATAGCCCTTCCATGGTAGAGCTTCCATTCCTCATGGGAAAATAATTCTGTAAAACAAGCATGTTGGTTTGTGTGTGTGTGGGTGTCCAAGTGTGCGAGTGAGTGCGTGTGTTTGTGTGTGTGTGTGTGTGTATGGGTGCACATGTGTGTGCATGTGTGCACGTATGTCTTGATGTCCGTGTGTCTGTGCATGAGTATTTGTCTACTCTAAGATAGCAGATATCTAAGCACCGGAAAGATCTTAGATGAATTCAGAGACATTTGTAGAGTGCTTGGTTTTTCTTTAGCTTCTGCAGAACTAAAATGCTTCAATACTTGGTCACAGAAGCAATGGAGATGTGTTTTGTTCATTTACTTTTTTTTTTTACAAAAAGGAAGTACCATTTAGATCAATGTGAATTTGCAGTTTTCTCTTAAATTCAGTCTTTATTAAAACCTCTATTTCACTGCCACTTAGACTACTAGACGATACAAAGAGAACAGCTTTCATTACATCTGTGGGATTTAAAGTCCCCGTTGGCTTTTTTTTTTACAACATCACTGTCTTGATACTCTAGAATGTTATTGACATTAGCTTTAGGTTACAAACCAAACATCACCACAAACTGTGAATGTGTGGAACAGATGTGGCAATGTGATAACAAGCGGCCATTCTTGTTTACAGTCAGAGAGCCCCCCACCCCCTCCTCTCACCCTCAGAGGGTCAGGCCTGTCGGTTATGAATGAGCCTCAGAGGGCAGGCCTGTCGGTTATGAATGAGCCTCAGAGGGTCAGGCCTGTCGGTTATGAATGGGCCTCAGAGGGCAGGCCTGTCGGTTATGAATGAGCCTCAGAGGGTCAGGCCTGTCGGTTATGAATGAGCCTCAGAGGGCAGGCCTGTCGGTTATGAATGAGCCTCAGAGGGTCAGGCCTGTCGGTTATGAATGAGCCTCAGAGGGCAGGCCTGTCGGTTATGAATGAGCCTCAGAGGGCAGGTCTGTCGGTTATGAATGAGCCTCAGAGGGTCAGGCCTGTCGGTTATGAATGGGCCTCAGAGGGCAGGCCTGTCGGTTATGAATGAGCCTCAGAGGGTCAGGCCTGTCGGTTATGAATGAGCCTCAGAGGGCAGGCCTGTCGGTTATGAATGAGCCTCAGAGGGTCAGGCCTGTCGGTTATGAATGAGCCTCAGAGGGTCAGGCCTGTCGGTTATGAATGAGCCTCAGAGGGTCAGGCCTGTCGGTTATGAATGAGCCTCAGAGGGCAGGCCTGTCGGTTATGAATGAGCCTCAGAGGGCAGGCCTGTCGGTTATGAATGAGCCTCAGAGGGCAGGCCTGTCGGTTATGAATGAGCCTCAGAGGGTCAGGCCTGTCGGTTATGAATGAGCCTCAGAGGTCAGGCCTGTCGGTTATGAATGAGCCTCAGAGGGCAGGCCTGTCGGTTATGAATGAGCCTCAGAGGGCAGGCCTGTCGGTTATGAATGGGCCTCAGAGGGTCAGGCCTGTCGGTTATGAATGGGCCTCAGAGGGTCAGGCCTGTCGGTTATGAATGAGCCTCAGAGGGTCAGGCCTGTCGGTTATGAATGGGCCTCAGAGGGCAGGCCTGTCGGTTATGAATGAGCCTCAGAGGGCAGGCCTGTCGGTTATGAATGAGCCTCAGAGGGGCAGGCCTATCGGTTATGAATGAGCCTCAGAGGGCAGGCCTGTCGGTTATGAATGAGCCTCAGAGGGCAGGCCTGTCGGTTATGAATGAGCCTCAGAGGGCAGGCCTGTCGGTTATGAATGAGCCTCAGAGGGCAGGCCTGTCGGTTATGAATGAGCCTCAGAGGGCAGGCCTGTCGGTTATTTGTGAGGAATGTGGCGGTGACGTCTGCTGTCCTTTGACCCCAGCTGCAGGGCCTGATGGGAGAGTTTTTGGACGCTGCGACGGCTCTCCTCTTCGAGGTGGTGGTGCTGTCCCAGCAGGTTAGTGCAGAACCCTGCTCTCTGAACCAGATCAGACTGGAGTGATGTCATAGCTTGATTACCTCACATCCACTGGGCATCGCAGGGCCTGTTGCTGGAACAGAAAAAAAGACGTTTACCTCTTTGGTGCTAAAGATACTGTCAATGCCCATGCCTCTTCCTTATTTTGGCATACAAAAAGTTTATGCTTTTCAGCTCCCATATGATACAATAAATCAATTCATCTTTACACATTTTTATTCTAAGTTTAATAGACTAAGTTTAATCTATGTGGGAGGTTAACAAGGTTCTTTTGTATTCATCGGTCTTGCTGTACTCCTTCTAGCCTTTTTGAAATCTGACGATCATCTCTTCACTTCAAATCTGGGGATCATCTAATCAACCCTGTGAATCTAGAATATTCTGAGGGGTTGGCTGTAGAGGCAGTAGTGCAGTAGTCATCCTCTCCTGGGCATATTGTGATGTGTTGTCAGTATTGGTGCCTGTGATTCTTTGACTTTGTGCTGTTTGTCTCCTCAGGCAAGCTGTACCCCAAATTTTGGACACACACTGACAGTTGGTTGGGTACTGAAGACTCTGCAGAGCCATAGTTCTACAGTAAGCTCCCTGATATGAATTATGTAAACACATTTCAGTTTTACATATAAAGTGCAACACACATTGCATTCCCCTCGACATCTTGGAACTGTGAACTAATGTAGTTGGACATGAATACACATTGTTCATTACTACACATCATATGGTAAATACTATTGGTGGGTACAAGATGGAGGCTACTGCAGACAGCTTTTATAGCGAGCATGTCTAAACAGAAATGTTTTTAAACAATTGTGTTAAAATGTATGTTTATGAGTGATTCCGCTGAAACACGACTGAATAATTGTGGATGTTTCACATTCTTCTAGCAAAGCCAAGATTATTTTTAGACTTTTGTTGACATGGATACCAAGTGCAGACAACAAGATTAGCAGTGAGCGCCAGAACAGAGCTGATGTGCCACTGAGTGCTGATGAGAATCAGCTATTCCACAAGTGAACACAATGAAATCTAAAGCACGTATACTTGACATAATGCTCTTACTACTAATTATTACAATTAAACTGAAGGAGCTAAAGGATTTTTAAATAGTGCTATAATTATAGCTGTGACTGTAGCCTTCAGCTTTGTGAATAGTATTCTGTGTATGAATAGCTGTTGTGAATAGCTGTGGTCTGAGATTTAAGCAGTTAGATGAATGTGAAACCCTTCCAATTTGTGCACTGTAAAAAAAACAAAGAATAAGACAATTTTACAGTGCAGTATTTTTATATCATATTCAGTCTTAATCTTATTTTTATAAATGTTTAGCTAAATAGGACAAAAATATTGCCAGTGAGGTAAGAGACAGTTTTACTCATTTCAAGATTTTCCAATGGAGTGAGACAATTTTACTTGACAAGGAAAGAGTAACTTAAAACAAGCTGATGTTTTCCATTTGAGGGAAAAAAATAAGATTTTAAGTGTCATTACAAGACCAAAACACTTGTATTTTGCAGTCCATGATTCAGTTTTTCTCTTCCCTTCTGCAGTTTCCCTTTGTCAGTCACCTGACCCGGCAGGTGATCTCAGTGCTGTCCGGTTCCCAGGTGGTTCTGAGCCCGGCCCAGTCGGTGCTACTGTACCAGCGGTGCCGGATCCTGATGGCCTGTCTGCAGCACAGCACTGACCTGGCCCAGTACATCAGGACAGAGTTTGGAGAGGAGTTCAGGTCAGAATCCTCAGCCCTACAGCTAGCCAGGACCCATATTCGCATAAATATGAACCCATATTCATAAAGTGTCTCAGAGTAGGACTGCTGCTCTAGATTCAGGTTTCCCTAACCATATCCAAACCTTATCCAGTATGCGCTAAAGGGCCTAAGCTAATTTGAGATTAGCACTCCTATTCTGAGACCCCAGGTTTTTTTCACCCCACGTCTTGGCGAGGGCTCTGAGCCATGTCCTTGTGCTCCTTGTTACCAGGTATTACGTGACAATGTCCTGGGTGGAGGAGAAGCTGCCCCCTCAGTACCCCATCAGCCAGTCCACCCTGAGGCTCATCTCTCAGCTCCAGCACCTGGTGCTCAGAGAGCCCTGACCTGGGCTTAGCTACTGCTGCACCTCTCTGTCTGTTTCTCTCTCTCTCTCTCTCTCTCTCTCTCTCTCTCCCTAACACACACACACACACACACACACTCACACGTGAATCTCTCTTGCTCTCTATCTCTCGAACCCACATCCACACACATGCGTGTGCTGTCTCCTAAATGAATGTAATGTCATATAACAGATGCATACACACATATATAATACATGTGTGCAAATACATATACATTTCTTTCTAACACACACAGTCCCACTGTGCACACATGTACTGTGCATGGGGGTTTGATGGTGGCTGCCTCCTCTATGGGTATCTATGTTGTTGGGGTGTTTGTCCGCATACAGTAATGTCTTAATACTGTGATGAAACCTGCTGTGCAGTGACATCAGTGTCGGAGTGGAATCAGTGCAGATGTGACAATCCCATCGTTTCCTGTGTGTGCCTTGGAGTGCAGAAGGTCTCTGGCTCAAATGCCGAGCCCACTTTTTACACCTGCAGTCACGTTCTTCTGCCTTTTACAGTCACGTTCTTCTGCCCCCTTTTCGTAGAGACTTCACAGTTTTGCACTCAGGGTAAATAATCCATCTCCCATGTAGAGGGGTGATGTGTCCCTGGTGTGAGGTTGTGGTTTGGACCACACACTCGACAACTGCCCACACATAAATATAACGTTTGGGGAAAGCGCAGGAAAATGACCTGTGTGTACTATATAATTCTCTGTGTCTTCTGTTATGTAATTGTGCAAGCCCAGGGCTGTATATTTAAGCACTTTAATATAGACTTTTGATGTCTCACAATTTGTGACCACCACTATCGCAAGTGCTTCAGTTTGATTCACAAGTGAAGTTTGCTGAATGTTGAGGATGCCTTTATCTGATAGATTAACATTATTGACTGCTGAGTAATGAGCGTAAGATGGAAAAATGGAGCGAGACTGGAAGAGACAGCACCCCTCCCCACTCACTCCCACACTGGAACACTGGGCCTGGTTTCAGGTCTGGGTCAAACTAAAACAACAGGTATTATTTTCATGCCACACTAAACTGAACTACAAAAAAGCCATTTCTGGTTCTGCGACAATATATTCTATATTACCAGAGCTTTCAGGGAAATTACTTGAATTGTTAAATCTTGTTGAAGTATGTTTATATATGTAGTATAGAGAATCCCATTGTGCTGTTTAATTTATGCTAGATTTAATTATCTGTTTTATCTGTACACATCTCACTATAAGCACTGAATATCTGTAGTTTTAGCTTGGTGGATGCTATTGTTAAAGCCTACATGACAACATGACAACTTTCAAGGGATGTAGGAAGGAACATCCTAACATCTACAAGGTTCTTATTTAGATGTATATTGCTGCAAGTAATACATACTCTCTGTTTCCACCATTGTATCTCATGGCTACCATATGTTTAAGAGGATGTATCATCCTTATTTTATTTCTGTTTCATTTATTTGTGCTTGTTTGCAGGTTTTTACATGCCACACTTTATAAAACAATGGGGATCATGAGGAAAATGATAAAACCTTGTTCAGGAACTCAAATTTGTCACACTATAAAATAAATGTTTTCTTAAAAATATATTGTGATTGTTTTGTCTTTGCACAGCAAACTGACATAAACAATTAGCAAAAACAAAACAGCAAACGACTTTCCAAGTTAGTAAATTTGTCACAAGTTGTGGCATTGGATAAACATGTCATGTCAATGATTGTCAATGTAACAAATATATATTACCTTAGTGTAGATCTACTTTATACGTATATACAGGCAACACTACATGATCACAATGAAATATGGCAAACAATCAAGGGTGCAGTACTTAGTACAAGTAGAGGGACCAAGTGTTTTTTCCAGAGAAATCATACAGGACTATAGGACCAGGGGCAGAAGCTAGACAATATGAAACTTGTTAACAGAAAGCAAGAATAAAAAGGAATGAGTAGAGTGAAAAATATACATTCTTACTATTGTTTTCAACAGTGAGAATGAGTTTGCTTGCAGATGTGTGTTGAGGAAGTGTGTTCAAAATCTTAGCATATCTTTGACGAAAAACACCTACATGTACAGTAAGTAAATTATAAAAAGTTTCAGACGTTGAACAATTAGGACGAAACACGTTTTAATAACATTTTTATTAAATCAAATCCAGCATTCATTAATGTAAACATGTGAGGGTGCAGTATATTCTAAATCCAAATGTTCACTTTCATTTCCCAGACAACAGGTGGCAGTAGAGATAACCAATTTATGTTGCCAGGAATGGGGAGATATTTAACCGACGGACCGGAAGCAGCATGAGGTTGTTGGACAGTCAATAATTGTGTAAGTTTCCATTCAACTTCATTAATTGTTCAGTTTAATGATAACTAGCGACGCTACAATTTGATTTTATTACAGGCTACGAAATGACAGTAAAATGGTGTGCCGCTGCTCTCATGTATTAATCGTAAAATATTTGAAAAGAAGACTAGCTGACTCGACATGCTAAAACTGATTTTACTTGTCTGACCCGTGTCAACCCAGATACAGTATGATGCATCGCGTCACTTTTGATAATTCTTGGCTAACCTGTTTAACCTGCTAGTTAACTATAGTGTGATCTTCCCATATTTATACTGGCAAATATAGTATATTTTGCTGTAATATTGTCGTTGCATTGTTAACGTTAGCTAACCACGCGTGGTCGTGATATTGCTCCTGCGACATCCGGTCAGTAACGTTAAGTTACTTGGAGTTCGTTTCTTTGTTGTATTTACTTACTTTTTATGTAGCCGCGAGCGTCAACTTAGTAACGCGTAGAAAAACGTTGTACAGGGCATAGCACAGACATTGAACCACATGGTATGGCTCTCTAGTAAACAGACTTATGGATTTGCTTGTCCTGATAAGCATTGGATGCCAATGAAGAAGGCATGAGGTCTGGACCATAGTCAGAAAGGATAGTCATTATTCTAATAAAGTTCATTATTTGCAGGGAGGTAAAACGTGACTTAAATATCCTGGAGGGACACGTTGTGAGTAAAAAAGGATGGCAATGCCGTACGCAAAAGTAACGGAAAGATCTGTGATGAGTAATGTAAGGACTGTATTCCCTTTCAGATTATTATTATTATTGTCATTCTTAACCATTGCCCTCCCAAGAGTCCTTCAACACATCAGGGGAAAATGTTGAGGAGCGCATCAGCACAGGTAAGAATGGTGTGAATTAGAAGGTGCTTACACTCAGCTGCCAAATACATATTAACAATAATTTGAAAATACTTATAACTGAAACTACTTGGGTACACACTGCAAAGGCAGTGATGTTGTGCACTTAGAAATCTTATGTGTGATTGATGTGCATATGGCTGATGTTATAAGACGTTTTGCTTCCCATGCACTTTATTGATTCATTGAGTCACCTGGCTAGCCTGCACCAATCACTTTGCTCACCGCAGCTGCCAAAGTACGCTGAGATACCATGCAGATACCAGAAAGATCAATGACTTAGCGCCCCAGCTATAACTGTTAACATGGCAAACACTCATTTGTACGGTGTCACACACTGTTGGATACCGCATGTGGTGTGAGTGTGATCTCTTGTCATCTCAGGTGCTCAGGCAGTTTGTGAGGCACAGGAGCACAGACATGAGCCTCATCCTTGAGAGATGTGAGTACGACGCCTATTTTCTGTGTGCTGTGAATGCCAGAAGCGTGAACTGTTCCACCTTGCCTAACTACTGTTTGTTCTCCCCTTTCCTCTCGTCTGCCACCTCGACGCAGAATTTTGAGTCATTTTCAGGTTTTACAAGGTACAGGTTTGCTAAAACCTGAAATGGCTCAAAGTATAAGACCACATGAGTGTGACTGTGATGTTTGTGTATGTCATTTTTGTGTGTGGGGAAAGATGATAACCCATGAAATATGTACCCCTTCATTAACTTTGCACACAGAGCCAAAGCAGTATAAAAGTACTATGTAGGGTTTGTGTTCACTGCCAAAATAGAAGCATCTTATTGGGGCTAAATAAGGGTGGATTACTGTAGTTACCATGTTCCTGGAGGTGGATAAGGGAAGATAATGACTGTCATGAAGAATGCCCCCCCCCCCCTCGCTTCTCTTCCTGTCAGCGATCAACCGGGTGCAGCTCCTGGGACGGGTGGGGCAGGACCCAGTCATGCGACAGGTAGATGGCAGGAACCCTGTCACCATCTTCTCCATGGCAACCAATGAGATGTGGCGTTCGGGGGAGGGAGAGACCTCACACACAGGCAAGGGCCCAGCCCCCTGCAGAGATGGCACTTTAAAAAAAAAAACAGGAGTGAATGACAGCATTTTAAAAAGCATGCATATTCCTGGTTAACCTTTGTCCTTATGAAATGCAGCTGAAATATTGAAAGGAATGCTAATATTTTGGTTATTTCATGTTGTGTACATGAAACTGCTCAAATAAAGTGTCTTAATAGGACACTGGGTCACCATGAGCTGCCAGAACAGCTTCAGGGCACCTCTGTGAAGTTCTTGAAAGATTGTTCTTGATGAGACTACGTGCTTGTGCCAAAGCCTGATACTAGCAGTCCGCTAAACATGAATGTAGTAATGTACATGTTTGTTGTCTCTCTTGTGTCATAGGAGATGTCAGTCAGAAAACCACGTGGCACCGCATCTCTGTCTTTAAACCGGGCCTGCGGGACGTGGCGTACCAGTATGTGAAGAAAGGGTGAGTGAGCAGCAGTGAAAAGGGCTTTGATGTTCCTTCTGCAGTCACATACTGTACATTCAATATAATGGTGATAAAATAACTAAAGCCTCTGAAAAGTGGCTGCTTAGTAATGAGCCAACTTCTATGTGTGTGTGTGTGTGTGTGTGTGTGTGTGTGTGCGTGCGTGCGTGCGTGCGTGCGTGCGTGCGTGCGTGCGTGCGCATGTGTGTGTGAGTGTGCGAGAATGTTAGTATGTGTTTGAGATGCTACTGTTTTGTGTTGTTCATACTTCTGTCATCTCCACCTACTTCTGCTGGGCCTTCAGTTCCCGGGTGCTTGTGGAGGGGAAACTGGACTACGGGGAGTACGTGGACAAGAACAATGTCAGGCGCCAAGCAACTACCATCATTGCAGGTGTGTGAGTGCACTTCACTAAAGATGAACTTCACCACAGTTCACGCTGCTGCACTTTGGGCTCTAGTGTGCAGCTGAAGAACTGCCTTTTGGAGCAGTGAGAGGCCTGACTGTGGCTTGGAATCAGGCATGTTGATGCAAAATTGGCCATTGTATCACCTGGGGATAGAGGGTTGTAGTCTGCTAGATATCCTCTACTTTGGCTAATAACTTCTCAGGTCGATTGGGCAGCGAGAGTCTGTCTGTGTCTGCTTCCTAAGATCCCAGTCCACCTGTACAATGACTGCACAGCTCAGCTTAAAAATAGCTCAGCTGCTAAAAGAGGAACTAATGTTAAAAAAATGCTGTTCCTCAAAGATGTCCTAGAGAACCTTGTAGACTCAAACCTAGGGATCATCTGCATCTACATGCATGTCTTCTTGGGTCTGAATTGAGCATCTCCTGTCATCAATCAATGCATATTAAAGCCTCACAAACCAGCAAATGTATTTGTGTTCTAGTGAATTAGAAGTGATTGGATACTTGATTGCAGACCCATAATAGCAAGGCAATATATTCACAATCTGTTTGAGCCCTGAAAGTATGTTTCTGTTGGCTGTCCTGGAATAATTAAGCTGTGTATATTGTTTAAGAGGAAGGTATTATTTAGTCAGTTTTTTTTTTGAAAGAGGAGCACCCATGCAGGGATCACTGACTCCAATTCCCAGCATGCATCCAGCACTCCATGAAAGAATTTCAGATTAGCTTGTTTTAAAAATAAAGGCTTTTAAATGGGGATTATATTTCAGCAGAGGTTAGAAACCTCTAGCTGCATATGCATTCAGATTTTCCCTCCTTAATGCACACTTGTGTTAAAATGTAATTTCTTCTGTTCCTTCCCACAGATAACATTGTCTTTTTAAGTGACAATGTACGAGAAAGAGTGTGAAGGAAGTCATGACCTTGAGGAGTGACTTGGAAGACTAAAGAACTTTTTATTTTTATTAACACTTGTCTTTATTTTGACTCCTTGCGGAACTGTGAACTGATATTTGTACCAAAATATCATGTGATTAAGGGGACAGTTCACTTTCTGTAGTAATTTTTATATTATTTCACTTTTAGCATATGTTTTCAATTGGCCCAAGAGCTTTACTGTGTGATAAATATTTAAGATGCTTAAAAAAAGGTCTCATGACTTGTGGACCAATCAAAAACTTCCATAAACTGAAGTAATATTTTAAATCTCCAGAAAGTGAACTATCCCGTTAAGTTAGCAATGGGTGTACAGTGATCCCTGCTGAGCCACCCAATCTCTCTCTCTCTCTTTGCATGGTCAGAAGACCCACAGGCACACAGGATAGTATCATGTGTAGCCCCTAATACAAAATTCACTGGCACACCCAGGCAGGTTCCCTCACATACATACCTCAAACAATGGTCACCATGTTAAAATACTGACCCAGGTTTAATCCAAAATAGTTAGCAGTTGGGCCCTGAAATTCATGTACCAGTGCACTTGGCCACTATGATTAGCTGCCTGACACAGGCTGTTTTCTGGTGATCTTACTCCCTTGAGCAAGATCTCGGAACCAAATGTTTTTGAAACCTGAGGTGACTTCTGATTTCTATTTTTGTGACAGTTTCAGTTCTCTGAGTAACTGTTTTCTTAAAACTAGTTGTCCATTGCTTTTTCAGGTGTGTTGTATTCATTTGTCTCGCCTTGTATAACCATCATGTAAAATGCCCTTTTGTGTTACTTTAAGTTTTTTAGTAAAAATATAAAAGTATTTCAGGTAACGTATTCTGTCTTTTTCCTAATTTTAACACACGATTTGGATAATTTTACAATGTGGCTAATGCATCGTCCCAATTACGCAATATGTAATTAATATAAATCACCACAAGAGGGACAGATCTCTGTCGTACATCAACAAGTCTTTGGTGTACTCGGATTCTTAAGAGTTCGGCGTAGGCGGGACAGCGCTGTTATGTATTCTTGTCTCAATTCTATTCGTTGTAAGAGCCTGGCAAATTATACTCTATTGGACAGGTCGTTCTCCATGCGTTGTAGGCGGTGGTATTTTTGCTCGATTGGTGTCTCCGCCTGTCATTCATGGGTGGGTTTAAATTTTTTAAATGTGCACACAGTGGTACTTTTTCACTGTTTTGACCGCAACACGGGGTTAAGAAGACCATTTTGATGGATACCAAGCATTGTCCAGTGGACGTGGCTGTAAAGATTAAACACTCCCCGTATTGTTCAAAGCGTTGAAACGCGACCGTATACTGAATACCTCCTGATTGGATGCAATTTGTTATGAATGGCAGGAGCTTTAAAGAAGATACTTTTGTACAGTTATGACTACAGCTGCAATGAATGCATGATTCAAATTGTGCGAATAAGGTATTTTTCAGAGCAAACATGTCAAGTTAAGAAGAAACAAGTACAGACGACCGGGCGCTGAATGGGTGTGACAGGGAATAGCTGCTCTCTAAACCTATTGGATGATTGTGACTCAAACAAACTCCACATCTCACTACTCCCTCCTCTTTCCCCACCCTCGAATTCCTGTCTGTCTGGATGTGGACATTGAGCGTTTGTGGGGACAAATAGCCAATTAAACGGTACATTTGAGGAGGATAAACAAAGACATTATCGGGGCACAGTTTCAAAACATTTTTATATTTCTATCCAGAGGAAAATACTCAAGTGGAATCTGTTTACGCCTTGATATCGTGACCGTGGAATGCGAAAAACTAGCTAGCTTGCTAACTAAAGATACTCACAAGTAGCTATTTTCACCAACTTTTTCGCAGACGTTCGGGAAAGTAACAGTTCTAGGTTTCATCTGGACGGTCAGTGGAGTGTCAGGAGTCGAATTATTCTTACTTGCGCTTTGATTGATATTTTATTACAACAGAAAGCTGCCTTTGTCGACCGCATATTTTTGTCATATCACGTCGTGGAGCATGGAAATATTAGACAGCGGTGAGCCATTTTCACACTGGGATCGAAATCTAAGCGAATTGTCTGAGCCCGGAGAAAACGACAATGTTGTGTACAACACAGTAAGTGCATGTGTGCCTTTCTGTCTTAGTCTTTCCCTGTGTATATACAGTCTTTGCATGTAATTAGCACGCAGTTTGGTTAAATTGGCTACATTGCGTTCTGTATGCAAGTTAACTTTTAAGTCTTTCCCCTTCGGCTGTTCATTCACGTCCTGGACCTTTAGCAGTCCATGTTTTAAACAAAAGTAGACCTTCAGATAAATACACACAAGGACACGTAAATGTAACTATTGAAGACAGTTGTCTGCGTAGGTAAAAACAACAGCAGTAGTCTATTCACGTGTTTATTTCCATTTAAACTTGGATCGGTAATGTATCTTAACACGAGTAGGTTGCCCCTTCGACTCTTCAGACATTTTGAAAACGACCATAGTTTCAACAGCAATGCCTGCAAGTAATAAGTAGGCAAAGGTACGCTGAGACTTGAGGACCCGTGGCGTTCTAATGAATTCCCTTGCGTGTCTGATCAGCCCAACTTTATGGAATTGTGTTGACGCGGTGAGTGAAATACTGCTCTGTAATCGTATTGTAGGCTACTGGCTATAATGACACATTCCGTTTTGTTTGAATAGCATGCAGTTTGCGTCATTAAGAAAAAACTTTCACGTATAGGGTAATTATACCTGCTCATACTAATGAGTTAATTAAAGTTTTAATCAGTTGAAGTATTTTTTTTTTTTTGCGGGTGGGGGTGGGGGTGGAGGTGGGGTGGGTGGGTGGAATTTCTATCTTTTGTAATGAAACGGTGGAGATAGTATATAGAATGCTACAATGGCTGGATCTCAGGCAGTTTTCACACCAACAACCCTTTAGATCCAGATCTTCATACAATACACAATTTCCTGAGTTTCCTGAGAAACAAGTGTCTGTCATGATTGAAAAAGCAAGTTATTCACAGCGTGGCACATTCTGAAGCAATGTTTATGCTCTGTTGGATTGAGAGATTGTTATTCTGAGTTCTGAGAACAAGGCCAGTCAGTGTTTTTGCTCCGGCAGACCTCTCTATCCTCTCTGACCTCTTGGGTTTTAGAATACAGACACCAACCCCCCCCCCCCCCCCCCCCCCAACCACCACCAACACCACCAGTGGCATCCCCCACTTCATCTTTTTCTCACTTCCTGTCTCCCTGTGATTTGTTGACATGGAATTCCTCACAGCAATGCAAACTGATCACAGCTGCACTGGTAACGTCTTATGTTTACTGGATACATTCAGATTTAAATGTGGCTTTGATGCGTGAGCTACGGGGATCTGTCTGGGAAAGTTCAATGTCTTTTGTTTTTCTCAGGTCCTGGATATCTTTAGTAGTAAATCTGCTAAGCGTGCAGTGTGCATAGTGCTATCTTTAAAAGATAAGCCTCAGGCATGCTAAGGACCACATGAAAAGCTTATTCAGCAGCAGTGGATTGCCTCCTTCCTGTAATTTTGCACATGTACTTGGTCTCGGAGTGATCTGCTTTGGAATGCAAGTTATTTGAACTTTGTGCGCCTTTTAATTGACCAGATCAAATCATTCTGGCTTTGATGATATAAGTTCAGAGGACACTGTAGTAAGAGTAAGGTTTGACAGTCCTCTTCTCTGGGCAGTATTGGTGTGGCCATGCTTAGTGATAGTAAGTTTGGTAAAATATTAGCCTATATTGCTGGCCTGGGAGAACATTTATTAGCTGCTCCTTTTGGTTTGAGTCTGGATAAATAACACACGCACTGCATGTGGGAATATTCATAGCATCCACAGGAAATGATGTAACATGCAGACTGCAAGGTTCAAGAGATCTGTTGGTTGTAGCGATAAAGAGGCATTGTCACTTTTTAACCAATTGATAATTATTTGCCCAGGTAGTTTACACACTGTAGGTAGGGAAATTATATTAATTAACACTGATTTTTAATTGTCTTGCCCCTTTAACATCAAGACAGAACAGCTCCTACCTTTTAAAGAGCAAGTAGATAGTCAGTGTATAGCAAGGCTTGGTGGAACATAGAACCCTAATGTCTTTATTGCTCTCTTGAACTAAAAATGAGATGCTTAACCTTTACAAAGCAATAACCCAGAATTCCTTGAGGATTTGCAGCACAAGGCTGGAGTACACTTGAAAAAACTGTGAAGGGCTGGGACAGTACCTAGCATACAGTGGGTAGAAGACGGGTTGTCTGAGAAAAATAAACATTTGCCATCCCCTTAGAAGAGTTTGTGTGTTTTCAGTAGGAACAAGGAATGTTCCTTCAGCGCTGTTTTTCTTAGAGCAGTAGGTGCAAAAATATTTTATGTGGATAGAAATAGCAAATGCAGACTTGAATCACCAAACTAACGACAAAGCTGTTCCTTTTTTTCTTTCCTGATGCTGACTGCGGCACTATTTCTTTTGAAAGTGTGAAGACGAGCAGCCCACAGTACAACGCGCACTTTGTCAAAAGAGCAGCGCTTCCCTCTGCTACGGGGTTTTCAACAAGCACGCTCAGACAGGACCACAGACGCTTTCATTTCACCGTCAGCTTCTCGGCGGAAAACCAGCGCGGTTAGACTACTGCTTGTGGCAGTACGGACGTGCGCATCCGCGAAATTTTCATTCCTAATTTTTTGCATGAGATGCAAAGTTTGTTGTAAATTCTAGAATGTTTTCTTCCCCAGGTAGAGAAGTATTTTGAAACTTCAAAGCTCTTGTGTAGCATTATGGTTCATTTATGTGTCGTGCTGGAATGGTAAAAATGGGTAGCTGTTAAATTTAAGGTCAATTTAGTTACAGTAGCTGGAGGTGACATGAACCCCAGAACCGTCCCAGAACTCCCTTTGGCATTACAGTAGTCTGTTTTACTGGACTAGGCCTGTATAATGAACACGTTCCAATGATAGCGTGTTAATTGTGGACATCTGTGCTGTCCTCAGTATGTAGGCCTATCTATATGTCAGCCACTCTCATGGTTATGGTTTCAACAGTAGCCGTATCCAACTGTCAGATTCAGTTGAGTGTTTGGCAAGGTTGGCCCTTTTATCTGTTTGACCAAAGTGCTTGAGTGACATGACTCACTTCTGACCCCTGTGCACCGATCAGTCTGACATTGTGAGTTGAGTTTCCTGCCAGAGATCATGGCGGTTTGGTCTTCTTTGTCTTGTAAATAGTTTCTATGTCATTTTCGCAAAGTTATGAGATTGAAAAGCTGAAGTAAGGCTGCAGCAGGGAAAATAAAAAATGACAGTGCAGTCAACAACAGAATGGTGAACTTTTGTTTGTGTTTCAGTGGCCAGAGAAACATTCGGACCCCTAGTTAAATGGGGCAAGAAAGTTTGAGAGAGATGTTGCTTAGATATCGATCTCCACAGAGTGATAGAGAGAGAGGTCAGCCACCATTGTGGCAGTTGTCACGGAAAGACTTGCTGACATGTCTTTCGCACCAGTGACACATTTTCGCAGCGATTTAAAAAAAAAAAAAAAACACGCACTCACGCAAAACTACATTCCATTTCAGTCAGTGCTGTCTTTGCTTCGTACTCCAGTTCTGGCCATGCAGGAATACCGGCCTTGTAACCCGTCAGCGTAAGAGTCCTTTCTGTGGCGTTGCCGGCACGCCCTCGTCCCGAAGCGGAGCGCGCTGTGGGGCGGGGGCCAGGCTGGCGGCTGCGGTGAACGGGCCCAGGCACGCCGGCCCCGGGCTGTGGGAGATGTGAACGGCCTGTTCCACAGGCGGGGCCGCCCTGACACAGAGCCCGCTTTCTTCTGCCCCTGAGCAGTGCGCACAGAGCCCGGCCTGTTCTCTGTGCCAGTGCAGTCCTGTGTGAAATCACTCTCGCTGCCCTAGCTCTCTCTCTGCACGTTTCCTTCTGCATGCTCAAGATGTCTGATTTCAGAAGAGATATACCAGCCAGTGCCTGGCTTATCACGTAGGCTAGGCTCCAGATTTGGGATCTCAAGTGTTTCTATGTGGGCCTAATTTGTAAACTTTTTATTGTGAGTGTTAAGCCCGGAGATACTACCGAAATGATTAACAAACCAATGCATACAGCGCACAGTGCTACAAAACCACACAATCCTGCAATTTTTCCTCCAAGGTGGTTTAGGATATGGAGTTTTGGCCTAATGACCTGTGATGTGTAGTTTATGTAAATATTCTTTCTGGACAAATCACATTGAAGAGCTTTAAAGTTATGCGGTTTTGTAGCGCAGGGTCTCACAGAGTTAAAAGATCTGTGGTCTTCCTTCAGGTGGAGTCTCTATATGGCATTTCCATAAAACAATTTTTTTGTTTTAAAGTGCTATCTCAGGGCTGCTTTGATGATGGATATCTACTAGTCACTATGATTTAGATACAGTAACTCATGGAAATGTTGTAAACATTCGAAAACAACATAATAAAACCAGGAGCAGTAATGTTCTGTGACACAAAACATAATAAAATTGTCTCTTGTAAATAAGCTGTCAGGCTGGCAAGCTTATGTAACCCTTTGGATTCTAAAAATAGGCCTAGTTCTTGCATATTTGCATTTCCCTTTGTTAAAGGCATTTTTTTTTCTAAACTGTCTCATGAATTGTTACTCAAGTTTTTGCACCTGGAAGTACCTGCTTTCTCCAAACCAACGAACTTCATTTTTGACAAGGAATTGGCTCTTGTGGGAAAGTATGAAAACAAGCCTTAAGACAATGCAACTGACGAGGCATGACTACTCTGAAGGTACATTGGGTGTAACCGATAATTTACTTGTGATTTCTCATTTAGGTTTTGTCTCCACAATATTATGGATATTGTGGCCCCCGAGCACGTCTAAATCACACTCAATGGTCTACATGACTGTTCTAGAGGTGTTTCCTGTGAATGAATGCCTGTAGGGTCAGGTTTGTTTCTGGTGCCATAAGCAATGGGGAAGACGGTAAATGGCCTTCTGGGAAAGGCCCATGCTATAATGGCTTGGGTGTCCTCTGATGTCCCCCAGTGAAGGCTTTTTGTGTGCTGCCCCTGACATGGAGCCCGGAGGGTTAGTTGCAGCACCTGGCAGCAGGATCAGGTGATGGAATCGCCGGTTATAATCCCCTCTTAATAACATTTCCAGTTAATGTTGCACACGGGTCCTACTTCCCTCTTCATGCGCCTTCAGTTACAGTCTGAACTCAGGAGTCTAGAACGGCACTCTTACTGTGGGGATGTTTTTCATTGTCTGTACCGGTTTGCTGTACCATGTGACCTGGGGTACATCTTGCCTGCACATTAAGCCGCGAGGGAGAGGGAGTAGTTTATGCTTCTGTCTGATCCGTCATCCCTCTCTGTAGCTAGGGGGAGGGGAGACAGTGGAAATGAGCACTAACAGTAGGAGCTATGCTATGCTATGCCGCTCTTCCACAGGCCAGATATGCCGGTCCGTCAGCCCACTCCCTCTCTCTCTCTCTCTCTCTCTCTCTCTCTGTTCTTTTTCCTTCTTCTGCTTCCTTCTGACCCACATATGTGCGGCTGCTGGCAGGCCGGGTACTGGAGTCAGTGTGGAAAATGGAAAAAGTGACCGTGTGGGATGAACAGCGCGAGGGGGAAGGAAATTCTTGAGAGGGGGGCGGGCCTCCGGGTTTTCTCAGATTGACGTCATCTCAGAAGGGATGGGGGGAGGGGTTCGGGGGGACGGAGGGGTGGAGTTCAGGGGGGCGAGAGGCTGGATAAGACGCTGAGATGTTTTCCAGAGGCTCGCCGCCTGATTTAGTTTTACTGTACGGGACTTCCTGTCCCATTTCGCTTCCTCCCTCGCTGTCCTGGAGCTGGGCTGTACTCGACTGTCAGTCACAGATTTTTAAAAGGCTCTGACTGTCATTTTGTTTTAACGTGCATTCGTAAAGCTTTATGGTTGTCACGAAATATCAAAATTTACCTCACTATTTCCACACCATTGTCTACTCTATTTTTAGTTTGTATTTTATTTGTCTGTGTAAGATCCATGGAATTAATCAGGATCTTGTCATGTTTTATATTTTATGAAATCACTTGATAAATGTATCTGTTGATATGGCAATGTACTGTGCATTGTACCTCACAAAATACGCGAATGGCTTCAAATTAAATAGTCCCATTCCATTCTGTAGACTGCGGTGCCCTCTAAAATGCCCTCTTTGGGTACAAATACATTCCGTGGCCATCGGCCTTCCCTGCCCCAGTAGGTTAAACGTGACCGTCACGGAACAGTAAGGAACTGGCCAGGGGGTTTGGGCCACTCGATTTCTCCACACGCAGCTCCCTCCCCTCTCCAATCCTATCAGAGAGCTTGACCGGACCCTTTGACCCCGCCTCTGCGGCCGGGGAAACTGGGTCACTCAGCGATGGGGCAGGCTTGTGGAGGCGGGGGCTGCTGTGCTTGCGGACTTGCAGGTATAGATAACGAAGGCCAGCCCCCCGTAGAGTTGGGGGCCTCCTCAGCATGCCTGCACACGATGGGGTAAAAAGCAGATGGGACCTGGACTGGAAGGCTTTATCGTGGCGGACGAAGCCGTCGCCCACAAAAGGGAAGGGAAGAAAACCAGATGAGAAATGCTGACTCGTATGGTTTTGATATTTTAAACCTGTGAGCCGTTAAAATGGGGGCTTTGGCCTGCTTTCTTTCCACGCCCGTAAAAAGCAGTGACTTTGGTCTTTAGTGGTGCCACTGGTGAGCTGGGGGTAATGGGATGATGTTCTGAGTGTTCTCATCTCCCCGTTCAGTCTGGGGGGGCAAAGCTGGCTGTGTGGGAGAGGCGAACTTTGGACCCCCGGAGCGTGTCATAAATTTTCTAACAGGAGAGTGTGTGCGGCACGTTGTGTGTGTGTGCACGTGTGTGTCTGTCTGTGTGTGTGTGTGTATATATATATGCACGCGTGCGTGTGCGCACTCTGGCCCTAGGGTTTCCTGTCTCTCTTCGGTCACATCTGTTTCGGGTCCTGGGAGGGAAGTTGTACATCAGCAGAGCTGTCACAACAGGCTTACTGTCCCACCTCCTTTTCTCCTGCCCATGCCCCCCTTTTACCACCCCCCCCCCCCCCCCCAAAAAAAACAAAAAAACAAACAGCTCGTCCGTCTTTACCCCGACGCCCCTGCCTCTGGCCACACACCCCTTCACACATGGCTTTGTCCTACAGGGCCCCGAAATTACAGACCCCCGTCGAAATTCCTCCCGGCCCCCTTCAGGATCGTCACCGGAGGTGCGGCTCTGCCCTGTTATCGGTGTCCCAGCCGGAGAGAGGGGCTCGGAGGGCGTCGAATTACAGCCCCACCCCCCCCACCCCACGGCCCCGCCCGTACCCCCCACTACCCGGAGACCAGGAGACAAAGGGCCATTTACAGGGAGAGCCGCTCTCTCTCGGCGCATAAACGGCTCCACACATGGCAGGGCCCTGGAGGCTCCGCGCCCCAATCCCCCCCCCCCCCCCCCGTATTGTCCTCAGAGAGTTACGGCCTCGGAGAAGCCCGTGCCTCTTTCTGATGGCCCTGGCTGAGCCGCTCTTCTGCATACCGTGAATGAGATGGTCTACAAATAATTGCCTGTGGGCAGTAAAACCTCAAGCTCTTTAAATGTCCCTGTTCTTGGTCCCCATGGGAAAGGGGGGTTGTGTGACAGAAATGCCCAAACTGCAGAGCCAGTTCACTCTTGCCCCCCTCCCCCCACATACAGCCCCCCTCACCCCCCACATACAGTCCCCCTCTACCCACCCACTGTCCGTGGTCCCTCAGGCTAGAGTCTGTTCATAGAACATGGCCAGGTACAACCATGCCACCAACCAAGCTCTTGAAGCGGTCCGAAAAATGAATACCCCGAGTAGAGGAGACCGTGTGGGATCGTAGCGGCACTGCCTTATTTGTCCATTTATTTCCTCATAAGAAAAGCGGGGGCGCTGGTCATGTGACGTGTGCGAGCGAGCCTGACAAACATGCCCAGTGACTAATGGAACCGCTGCCCCGGTCTGCAGACGGAGAAGACGCAGGCCGGGCCACGGCAGCGGCTCTCGCTGTTTATCTGAGCGCGCTCAGTAGGGCCCGTGACTCACGTCTGGGCAGTGACCCTCGGTAATGGCCCACGGTGCGGAGGGCGTTGCCTGGCTGTTGGCTTGTAACCGTGACTACCGCTGGACGACGAGACTGGGAGGCACTGCAGAGTAGCTCTGACTTAACAAACTCAAAAGAGAAGTGTGAAAAATGAACTGCAGGGCTTGTCAAAGCTACATTAGCAGAAATGATGAATTGGCTACGCTAATAAGGAGGAATGCCTTCAACTGGAACTCGCAGATGTGTTGAATAGGGCTGCGTTCCATCTGTACATATGCCAGGGGGTTGATCTTCCCTCCTTTTGAGAAGAACTACGATGGAAGGGAAAGCCTGTTTGTGTGGGGATGAATAGAATGAACAGAAAGAATTTACTCCGTTTAGTTTCCGCGTCTGCATGTTGAGGAAAGTGGCTGCACTGTGGGACTGGCAAAGTGAACCCAGCTGTAACGGGCTTGTAGGTCAGGAGTGGGTGTGGAACGGGGAGCCAGTGAACCCAGTGCTCTGGAGGGACATGGTTAGCAGCTTGACTTTTCTCTTTCTCTCTCTCTCTCTCTCTCTCTCTCTCCCTCTCCCTCCCTCCCTCTCTTTCCATGTCTCTCCCTTTCTCTCCCCCATTTCTGTCTCCCTCCCTCTCCCTCTGGAACATAACCACCTCTTCAATCTGCCAAAAAAAGCAGGCCCTCATGCCTGGCCCCACTCCACCCCTCCCTCTCTCCCTCCCTCTCTCTCCTGCTGCTTACTGACTCACTTGTGTTCAGTGCTCTTTCTTTCTTCCCTTCTTTTCCTTTTCTCATACCACATCTTTCTCTCCCCATCACTTTCCAGACTAAAATACTCTCTTATTTTAGTGTGTTCTGTAGTCCTGGAAATGGAAACCCTGAAATTACACCCAGTGTTTTCCACATCACTGTTACATGGAACTTCAGATGATGAGGAAATCTAAACAGAGTAGCATTTTGGCAAAGCATCACTTTTTTTGTGCCAGAAAATCAGTTTGAACTGATGTTTGTTCCTTGTGGCTGCACTATGGTGTATGTGTGTGTGCGCGTGTGTGTGTGTGTGTCTGTGAGTGGGTGTGTGTGTGGGTGGGTGTGTGTGTGTGGGTGGGTGTGTGTGTGTGAGTGAGTGCGTGTGTGTGTGTGTGTGTCTGTGCGTGGGTGGGTGTGTGTGTTTGTTTGTCCACTTGGCTGATATCTAAGAGCAGGAAAGCTCTTCGTTCACTTCTCTGTGGACTGAGAAGTTAGTTGCAGGTGTCAGGGCACATGGTCAAGGACTTGCCTTTCCAGCATTGGACTGAGTCAAGACTCTTTACACAGACTTGCACAGTAACATAGACTTGCACAGTAGCACAGACTCTGCATAGCAACGCACATTAGAGCAATCGTTGTAATATGTGCAATAATGAATTGATGGCTTTAGGTTTCTCGCTATTGCGCGTGTTCATGAAAGAGCCATTGTTTTGAGCTATGCAGGAGATGCTTCACAAGCTTGGCTTTCTCTTTGGGCCTTTGTTAATATCCGGACGCTCGCTCCTATCCCTTCTGCGACCTGGATATGGATACAAACCAGGGCAGCGTGCACCTGTACCCACACTGCCCCTGTTCAGTGCTCAGGTGTGCTCAGGCGTGCTCAGGCGCTGCTCAGGTGCTGCTCGGTCTGCTCAGTTCCGCAGCCCTGCTCCGGCGTTGCTCAGGTTACAGGATCCTCGTCTGCACACTGTGGAGTTCCCCTCAGGGTGACCGGCTGCTGCTGTAAGGCGGTCAGGCCTGGCCCGTCTTTAAAGGCCATCTCAGCAGCGCGGGTTACGCGAGCGCCACGCCGCGCCGTTCGTAGCGCCTGGGTTCCGCCGGCGGTGCGTTCTACTCGAGGCTGCGGTGGAGCGGGACGCCGCCGTCGCCCAATCGAGGCGCGTTTCACCTCGGTCGCGGTGAAACGCCGCCTCTCAGGCCGAACGGTGATCCCGTCTTCGCTTCTGTTTCCGTCCCCAGGCCACTGGAGAGATCTAAAAAGTAGTAAAAATCTAAATGCGGTGGGGCGCGTGGTATCACTGTAAAACAGCCGCGGTTTGAGTCTGAACAAGCTCCCAGCCAATGAAAGCAGACAAACTGTTGCTGGGGAAAAAATGGGCAGTCTGACCAAACCCCCCCCACCCCCTCCTACCCCCTGCTTTCTAGAATGCAAGATCTTGCAGAGATGAAAACTGTGTTGGGGTGGGGGAGGGGCAGCTCCAGATAATAATGCAAATGCATATTAGGGCTCTGCCCCTACTTGCAACAGACTAAACATAGCAGCCTTTTCAGTGCAGTGTAGAAGGGAAATGGTTCAAGCATGTCCGGGCAGGAATTTTAAATTGGGGAGTTTGGGGCGTTTGAAGTGAGGGCCGGACTTAGTTCAAACCCTCACACTGCAGTGTGAGATAGTGTTAGCCCCCCCACTGTGCCCGCTCTCCGGTGTGGGGTTAAGGGAATGGGTCGTCCATATTTACTGTTCCCTGTGGGGTGTAATTAGAGCGTCCGGCCTGAGACAGCACATCTGGATCTGTCTTTCTCAGAGGGCCTTTGGTGTGTGTGAAACGCCTCCAGCCTGCTTGCTTTAGGCCTCTTTCATCCCTCTCTCCTTCTCTTGTGCTTCTCTCATCCTCCGCTATCCTCCGCTGATTCCTCTCTCATCTCTCTCTCTCTCTTCCATCTCCAGCACTTCACGGACCTCTTGGATGACCTATCCCAGGAGGCCTTGCTGGGCCAGCTGCTGAGCGACCCCTTCCTGTCCGGGCGGGGCGAGGCCATGGACACGGAGGAGGAGCTGATCCCCGCCTCCCCGGTGCCCCCCCACATCCAGGCGGAGCACAGCTACTCCCTGAGCGGAGACTCGCGACCCCAGTCCCCCCTCTCACACCTGCCCGGGGAACGAGAGAGCGACGCAGGTGAGCGGAGGAGGAGCGGAGGGATGCACGGAAGGGTGGATGGATAGATGGTTGGTTGGCTGGATGGTTGGGTGGGTGGTTGGAAGGATAGGTGGATGGATGGATGGATGGATGGGTGGATAGATGGATGGATGGATAAGTTGTGCATAGTGGAGGACAGGGGAAAGTGTGCCAGGGAGGATTGAAAGGACGTGCAGAAGTTGGGTGTGTTTTCACAGGGGCACGTTGTGGAGCATCCCAGTCAGCAGTCAGCTATGCAGGAGAGTCTTGACTCATCCCAGTATGAAGCAGTCAGACACAGAGTGCCTGGGGATGAGAGCTGCTCATCAGTCATTAAAAATGTAAAACCCCTGAGACCGTGGCAACCCTGCCCGGCGAGGCAGGGAGTGCGCCTGGCCCCCACGCACAGGAGGCAGATGGTGTGGGAGGCAAGTTAAAATTCAAGGGCCACAGGTGGAGATCTATAAAGCATGCCTCCAGATCTACCATCTACCAATCCCACCTCCATGAAGAATTTTCAGAAAAAAAACCTCTGTTGAGGGAAATCTCCAAAATAAGCATCTGAAATATGATAAATTCCTCTGAACTTTGATTGGAACCAGGTGTTGGTCAGATGAGACAAAAAATGTAGCTTTTTTGCTGTGCACACCACTGGTGGGTTTGGCATCAAAAAACCATGCTCATATCCAAATGAACATCATACATAGTGGTGATATTATTTGGTAGTCTGTATCTACTGGACCTGGAGTTTTGTTGAAGTGAATGGAATTGTGAACTCCAGTAATTAGCCAAACACGTCAACACTGTGAGGTCGGTGTAATCAAATAGAGATGGATGCTGTTTGACAGTTTAAAAGGATTTAGATTATGGTGTAGGTGAGGGACTCGAACAGACTGAGACAGTGTGGGTGTGTGTGAATTCGTCTGCATATGTTTGTCTGTCTGTCTGTCTGTTATTATGTGCGTGTGTGCATGTGGGCGTGCATTTGTACTTGTCCAAGCAGAGTAGATTCTGAATGCTGTAATGCTCTTGGAAGAGGGTTCTGTTTGCCAAAACGCTGGAGTTGGTCTCATCTAACCCCTTATGACTCATCTAAAACAATTTCTGAAAGGTATTTGTGGGTTCAGCCTCCGTGGAGTTTACTCTCATTACAAAATCAAATTTTCTTTTTGACTGTTTTTTTGCTTTTGTTTTCTCTCATGCAAGTATTTTTCTCTGTAAAATTTCAGAGAAATTCACCTAAAGATGTGGGCTAATATGGAAGCCTGATCATCTGTTTAATGTGAAGTGAAAGTTCAGCTCTGTCTTCCCAGGAAACCAGCCCAACCTTTATCCCAAACACTGTTCTGTATCATTACAGTTACCAGGAAAAGCCTGGGGTCTCGCTGTGGCCTTAAATCTAGGCCTTTGGGTAGAGGTGGGGGTGTGGGGGGTAGGTTGCATAAGAGTGTTTGTTTTCAGCCCTGTTCTCTCTGTGACCTCCAGGGGAGTCGGATGGGGAGGACTGGTGCATGGAGCCAGAGGAGAAGGCCCTGAAGATGGACCCGCTCCTCTCTGACGCCCCGTCCCTGCTGCCCACGCTCACCCTCAGCCTGGCCCCCGAGGGCCCCGGGGCCCAGCCGGTGGCCCCCCAAGCCCTCTCCGTCCCCGTCCTGCTCTCCCAGCCCTCACAAGTCAAGATCATCAAGGTGAGGGAGGCGTTTGCGTCCCGTTCAGGGAGGGGCGGTCAGTGGGATCACAGCCAGGTCACTGCTCGCAAACATCCCAGAAGAATGCACATTTATAATGGATGCCATCCAGTAAGGGAAAATAACTTGTGTAGTGAACTTTAGACTTCTCGGTTACTGTGTTAGATGAAAGCATTGAATTTAAATATGTAATTAGTGTGCTGTATAATAATAAATGTGGGGTTTTATAATCCCTTAAGAATATATTACTTGATTAAATGGCCATTTATGATTACCTTTTGATTGGACAGATTAAGGAGGACAGTGAGAGCTTCAGTCCCAAAATCAAGCTGGAACCCCATGAGGTGGATCAGTTCCTCAACCTGTCCCCCAGAGGTGAGACTGACCCTCCCACAACACAAGGCCTTTCTCTGTAGGGCTAAAGCCAGACTTATTCTAGAGCTGGAGAGCTGGAACCAGGCTGACTCATTATGGCCCTTTCCCACTGTAGAGCTGGAACCAGGCTGACTCATTATGGCCCTTTCCCACTATAGACCTTGAACTAGGCTAACATGAGCTGGAGCCAAAGCTGGGTTACCCAATTCAGCGCTGATTCCATTGCATCACCCCCTACCAGAACTGTAGCACATGACATAACGGTTAACACTGGCAGCTACTCAGATCAAGATAACTGTGCTTTTCATTTGCATTACAAGGCTGAACACCCCTCCCCCCAAAAAACTACTACAGAAAACTCTGATTGCTCCCATCTACTTTTTACCTTGGCAATGGTGTCATGATCCTTTCCATTTTTATCTGTGGTGTCACTGGGTGGCAACTCCCAATAAAACCCTGGAGTTCTCAACTTGTTGAATCTGCCCAGTTAGCTCATAGGCAGCCTTCTTTCTATGGCTCAGTGGTGCCCCCTGGTGAAGGTTGAGTCTAATAACACGTAATGTACAGTTAAAGAAAATAACATGAATACACACATCAAAGCAAAGATTGAGAGGAAGATTGTAAATGAGTGACCTTTTTCAAAACTTCCTTTTTAAAAACCAGTCCTCTTCCCTTTGCTGCAGTGTGGTCATTTTCCCTGTGCTGCAGTGTGGTCATTTTCCCTGTGCTGCAGTGTGGTCATATTCCCTGTGCTTCAGTGTGGTCATATTCCCTGTGCTGCAGTGTGGTCATATTCCCTGTGCTGCAGTGTGGTCATATTCCCTGTGCTGTAGTGTGGTCATATTCCCTGTGCTGCAGTGTGGTCATATTCCCTGTGCTGCAGTGTGGTCATATACCCTGTGCTGTAGTGTGGTCATATTCCCTGTACTGCAGTGTGGTCATATTCCCTGTGCTGCAGTGTGGTCATATTCCCTGTGCTGCAGTGTGGTCATATTCCCTGGGCTGCAGTGTGGTCGTATTCCCTGTGCTGCAGTGTGGTCATATTCCCTGTGCTGCAGTGTGGTCATATTCCCTTTATTGAGCTGTGAGCGGTTTTTATTCCAGGCTTGGAGTCTCTGCAGCTCCCCCCCACACCCCCCAGCTCTCATGGCAGCGACTCGGAGGGCAGCCAGAGCCCCACGCGTCCCTGCGAGCCCTCCAGCCCCACCCAGGCGCAGGCGCAGGCCGTCCTGAAGGTGGCGCCGCGGGCCCCCTCCTCCCTCTCCAACTCTCCCCTCCTCACCGCCCCCCACGTGAGTCGCGGGCCGATCTCATCTTCGTCGGGGTTCGTTTTGGGCTGCCGCACTTCTGCCGGTGCATTCGGGATTGGCTACCTCCCCCCTAACTGCTCTGTGTTCACTCCCCGCACCCTCAGAAGCTGCAGGGCTCAGGACCCCTCCTGCTGACGGAGGAGGAGAAACGCACGCTCATCGCCGAGGGATACCCCGTCCCGACCAAGCTGCCCCTCTCCAAGGCCGAGGAGAAGGCCCTCAAGAAGATCCGCAGGAAGATCAAGAACAAGGTGAGAAGGAGGAAGAGAAGGAGGAGCAGGAAGAGGCCTGCTTAAGAGTGCCTAACTGACCTGCAGGTGCCTCAGGCTAATGGGATGTAGCTTTTTGAATAGCCGCTGAGCTCTCAGTCATTTCTCTGCTGACCTGAGATGATGCGCTGACATTTAGCCCTGTTATAAATTTAGCCTAAAGCCACGCCTGACAATTTTTTGTCATTGGCTGTCCCCCTCCCAGATCTCTGCTCAGGAGAGCCGAAGGAAGAAGAAGGAGTACATGGATACGCTGGAGAAAAAGTCAGTTCATACCGAGTTCATGTTGTGTTTACGTGGTTTCTGGCGTGTTTTTGAGAAGGCCTCTGTGAGAGGAATATTTCTTGTTCTTATCCCTGATTGCCCTTTGCCCCAATCCCTGGATGATTACTTCATTATTCAGTTTAGGTCATTAGGTAGACTTTGCTCTCTGGCATAGTTACTGAGGTGACTGGCAGGCAGCTTAATAAATGTCGTAAGCGGGTGGGTGACCATGCAGTTCTCCTTGTGTCCACAGGGTGGAGACGTGCTCCAACGAGAACAACGAGTTGCGCAGGAAAGTGGAGACTCTGGAGTGCACCAACAAGTGAGTGAGCGAAGCAGCATGGCACCTTTATCATGAGTCTAACTTAATCAGACAGCAGTAAAATCAGCACAACTCCTACAGGAGGTTTTATTATGTTGCGTATCAGTGAAACTGCAGGACACTCAGTCAGAGATATGATCATAAGTGACTTGCAGTACGTGGCTGTGTGTGAGAGCGTTGAGTACCGTACGCTGTGGGCCTTGACGGCAGTGTCCCTCTCTCCCCCAGGTCTCTCCTGCAGCAGCTGCACTCCCTGCAGGCGGTGGTGGCGGGGAAGGTCCCTCGGTCCTGCAGGGTGACGGGCACACAGACCTCCACGTGCCTCATGGTGAGTGCTCCTCGCCTCCAGAGTGAGCCAGGAGACCGGAGCCCCCGCTGTGGGGGCTGTCACAAGATGGCCGGCCTGGAAAGGACTGAAGGGCCGCCCTGTTAACAACATGTTGTGTTAATCCCACCATGTCAACCACTTAAAGGGAACATTATGGCCAACAGGATTCCTATGCCCGTGGTGTTTAGTCCTTTCTAGGGTGGCCTTCTAGTGACACCCGGCTGTGTGCCGACTGTGGCGGGAAGGCTGTGTCTCTAACTGTCCACTATGTCTCCCCCAGGTGGTGGTGCTGTGCTTCGCCATGTTCCTGGGCAGTTTCTACCAGGGCCTGGGGCCCTGCTCCTCCATCACTAAAACAGGCCTCTCCAGAGAGCCCAGGATGGAGGAGTCCTACGAAGCCACCGGTGAGTACAGCCCCCACCCGGCCTCAGTGGGAGGGTGGGAGGCTCAGTGATGAAAGGAGAGAGAGAGAGGGGGAGAGAGACTCAGTGATGAAAGGAGAGAGAGAGGGAAAGGCAGAGAAATTAAGCTAGAGTATGAGGAGAGAGAAAAGGGGGGGGGTAAAGAAATGCAGACAAAAAGAATGAGAGACAAAGAGATGGAAAGGGAAAGGACAGGGTGGGTGATTATCCTTCAGGATCATGAAGTTATTTTTTCTTTCTGATATTTCAGTGCTGGAAAAAAGGAAAAAATATATCCTCACAAGTTCAACCCCCACTCAGATCTGGGCACGTTATGTAATGGATAAATTTCAATAATTTTAGAACTGCAGTTCCAACATGCAGAGGCAGTCACGACTCCACTACTTCTGCTCAGAGAGAAAGTATATATCTGTGTGTGTGTGTGTGTGCGCGCGCGTGTGTGTTTAATGAAAGTGGGGGTGTTTGCATGTGTGAGTCTGAAACGTTCAGAACTTTTTGGTCTGAACTCTGCTTCTCTCACCATCTCTCCCTTCCTCTCTCCCTTACCCTGTGTTCAGATAGCTTATTCCAAAGAGCGATTTGGCTTTTGTAGTACATATTTTAGCCCACCTCTATGTGGCAGCTTTTATCAACACCCCCCCCCCCCCCAATTCCACTTCAAATCATTTGAACAATATTGACGAGCAGGAAGCTCCGCGCTCCTCAACAAATAAACAGCCTTTCCGATTAACCGAGCTAGCCACCAAAGTGCCTGCACTCCAAAGCCATTATCTGTCATTTGGTGTGATTATCATTATCATGGCTAAAAAGGATAATGGTTATTTCATTACAGTTGATCTCCGCGCTCGCTCGTGTCTTCCTCCCACGCAGGCCTCCTTTGCTCCGTTTTAAAAGGCGGGCTCTGATTGGCTGCCCGTCTCTCTGCTTGCGTCCGCAGTGAAGTCGCGGAGCCTGCTGGGCTACGAGGACCACGGCGGCCTGGACGAGCCTCACCCCTCCGGGCTGGGAGGGGAGTACCCGGAGACGTGGGACAGGCAGGTGGACGTCATGGCGACCTGGCGCTCCCTGCAGGAGCAGCGGCAGGAGCAGCAGGAGCAGCAGGAGCAGGCGGAGAGGCTCAGGGCGGAGAGGCTCAGGGCGGAGTCCAAACCGCCGTACACCCACAGCAACGAATCGCACGCGCAGAAGCCGATACTCATAGACCTACACCCACACAGGTACGCAACCTCTGTGGTTTGTCCTTAATGTCATAAATTAAAAAAAAAACATTTTCGGGGAGGCATGCCTCCAGACCCCCCTAGAGGGTTACAGTTCTCAGGGTCTATGCATTTCAACCCCCCCCCCCCCCCCCCATATTAAAATGAAAGTATGCCCTTGGCATGGAGAACAGATTATTGTTGATAGCTGCGATCGTATGACTTTATTGGGATGGCAGGTATGCCATCCAGCCAAGTTACGCCTTGGCGGGGCATGACCCATATTTTACCTACAGTATTTGGTTTGTTTGTGCACCACTTGCCATGACTGTTAATGTTGCTTGCATTGTAGCTATAAATAGTAACCTTGGCGACAAAGTTTTATAATTGGAAAATAGGCTTTCAGTTTGCACTGTTGTGAAAAGGACCTCTTCACTCTCATTTACAGATCACTGGAGCTTCGGAGCAATGAAAGCACAAAAGTGATAGAACTGGAGAGGACAGTGAACGAGACTTTCTGAGGTCTGAATACCCCCCCCCCCAAAACCCTGGCCTCCCCCCCCCCCCTTCCACAGTGTCAGAGGCTTGAAACTCACCCTTTGTATTTATATATTCTGTTTGAATATTGTTTTACATACGTAGTTTGTTTTTTTATGTATTTCTATTCCATTCCAACATTATACGGTAGTCTTTGTTGATATTTTATTTTGTTAATAGTTTTTATTTTTTCCATTTCTAAATTTATTACATATATATTCTTTACTTTCTTGCACCTGTACTATCTTATTTGCAGGAAGCTTGGAAGCCTTTTCAGTTGGTATTAATATTGTTACCCACGGCCATGTCGATTTTTAAAAGCCATCCGATTTCATGTCCAAATAATGATTTGAATGCAGATGTCTACAATATGGGTTTTAAAGAAAACCAAAGAGTCACACAGGAGTCAGGTGATTTATCGCAGAGCTATTCTGTTCAACTGATCTATTTTGGATGTCACTAAGTGTACACAGGACTGTGGGGTAATAAAATGTTCTTCTTGTTAGCTGTCCTCTACATGTGCTTCTGAACACCAGGTCTGCAGGGACTGGGGAGAGATATACATAATCTCCCTGACAGTACAGCATGCTTACGTGGACATTAACCTTGTCGTTTAAGGTTCACCTAGATTTATTCTTCTCTTGTGAACTTGCAGGGCACAGTAGACAAGAGTCTGATGTGGTATATGGTCTTCAGAGCCGCCAAATCTAATTTTGTCCCTGTGACATCATGCTAGCACTATACTTGGAATGAAAAAATCTAATTCTTTCCCTGTAGTGTCAGGCTTGGTCTCTTCTTGGAATTAAAAAATTCAATCCTAGGTCAGTATCCCTGTACACTTGTTCTATGCATAGAATGAAAAAGAAAGGAAAAAAAATCTCATAGTTGGATTTTCCTGAAATATCAAGTGCATGAGGCTTAGAGGTTGTAAACAAGTGCCACATATTTTAGTGCACTTTTAGGATAGGGGGCGGAGCTGGATTGTATTCCTGGGCAGTGTTCAAATGGACCAGGAATAGGAAGTGCCCGACTGTGTCCCCATTGGCCACTTTCCGTTTCCGCATCTGAACTGTAATGCAGTATTGGACTGTAGGTCACTACTGTTGTGACTGGAATATGTGTCTCTAAACCCCTGCTCTATTTCTGCGGAATTCCCAGTGAAACCACTTCCTTAGTTGCGTACTAATTTGTGGTCATGACATCATGGATTAAACCTACTCTTGGATAGAAAAAAAAAACAACACATCTGCTGTGAGCAAACATGCACTGTGTCCAAAGAATGAATCTTATTTATTTATTAAATGTAGCATTCTATTAATTTTCAGCACCAACGGCAGCATTTTGATTTGTCATATCATGTCTGGCTGTAACCCAGACATACATTTTTAATGTGCTCTTAAAATGACAAATAAATTTGTGGATGGTACTGGGCTGTTCATTTTTACACTGTTTCAGCAGTCACACAGACTGCCTGTGGGCGGTTTGTCAGCTTACCTTTATCAGGCTGGTGGTTCTGTCTGCAACGATCCTGTCATCGAGATTAATGTCCATATGCTTTCGGTTGGAAAGATGCTTTACTGTCTTGTTCACAGTTCAAACACAGGAAATGTGTTCCTGTTCTGTTTTTTTTTTCTTTTCTTTTTTTCCAAATCAAATAAATATTTTCCTTAGTAAAAGCATACCCGGAATTGTAATCATCTTTCTTTTAATGTTCTGTTTCCTGTATCTCTAAGTGTTTGGAATGTGCAGGACTGGAGAATGTGTTGTCTCTTCTGTCATAAACAGTTTGACACTGGTTCTGAGGGAAGACTTCCTAGAAAGACACTTGGGAAAGCTGGGATATGAAAATGGGTCATCTGGGCTTAAAGTAATCAAAGAAAGACACTCACTATTTGACAGTCCTGTTTTTCTATAACATTTCAGAAGTATTGAAACTTCATACAGTTACTGAACCATTGCTGCCCTACCAGCCTTCTACTATATAGCTAATACAGTAACAGGTTAGTGTCTGCGCTGTTCCGAATCCTTCAACATTCCATAAAATTCCAAAATATTGTGTTTTTGCCTATCTGCCAAAAATATGCAAATGGGTAATAGAGAGTAGGGGAATGCCCCCAACCCCACAGCCCAAACAAAACCTTTGTGATGGATGTACTGTAATGACCTTTCCAAGGCAAGTTCACTGCACTAATAAAAAAGGGGGAAAAAATAAAAGCATGCACAAGGAAGTCAACACATCCCTGAAAATCAATTTAGTCATTTAAAACCAGGCAGTACTCATTACATCAATCAGGCCTAATATGACTCCAGTCTGTATGTCTGTCGTAAATGGTCTGATTTCCCACGTGAGCCCCATCTCTGGCTGCTGCACAGTAAAATGTCCAGTGTCAATTCAACTGTAACATAGTACATATGAGTCCAGTAGAGACCATATGTACTCTGTTGATTTAAGAACATTTTACTGTCTGCCACTGAAACACTGGGGTGTTTCTTGTGCGTGTAGCCTAGTGTGTGAGAGCTAATGATTTATTCCTCTACTTTAAATCCACTTGTTGGTGACAACATATATTTCGGGAAAATAATAAAAAGTTTAATTACTCAAAATGAGGTAAAAAAAAATTCTGTTTCCGACGGTAGGGTTATGTAAAGCTAGGCAATGGGGTTGTGCACTTCAGAGCAGACTTAACTTGTGGCAAAAATATGTTACAATGGCATACCTGAAAAGAAATGCAAGAGATTTAACATCGAGCTAATGTTCAGATGGTTGTACTTTACACATCGTCTACACATAAACGTCAAACAAAGATCACTGAAAATCAAGTATTGGTATCGGCTATTGCTATGACATGTTAAACGAATATGGCGGTTCTTTTTTTTCTTCTTTTTTTAAAAATACCTACATATCCCATATTAGATTGTAGCCTAGGCTATATGGTAGGCTATCAGTAATTAAATGAACAATTAGCTAAAATGACAGTGAACAAACACAAGACAACTGAGCAAGCAGTGATGAGAGGTTTCACTATGCCAACCAAACATCGCAAACAACGGAGAAGTAATTACTCTCTAAATTCACTCATCACTGGCATTGGCATTCAGTGGGGGTAGCTCACACCCACTGGAGTCTCAGCTTTCCAGCCTCACCGACACAGATGTTTGACATTGCGGAGCGCACAGTCCGATTGTGCGTAAGAGCCAGTTTGTGTGTGTTGACTGTCAGGGACTCTATGCCCTACTTTTACCGACGGATGCTGCGCTAAGAGGAGGAGTGGGAGTATCCCAGAATGCCCTTGTAGTCGGAGATGGATGCTGCGGCTGCTGCTGCTGCTGTTGCAGCCTGTCACTACACAACAGCCTATGCTGCCATTTCCAGTCGGCAACCTTCCTCTCCCTTGCAGGTCGACCGCTAGTGTGACCGTGTGGCGCTGCGGCGAGAACAGCTCCGCCGCTTCAGTCCCTGCTAATTTGCGGTACACACAGCTACATCATCTACAACCAATACCGACTTTGCCGTCACTGTTTCCTCGGTGTGACGAGGAGAGGGGGTCCACTGCCGGAGCATGGACCCCCTGGCCAAACCCTGCCCGTCACAGGCAGACCGAAGCTCTCAGACCTTCGGCAATAGACTAACCTCTCTGGGAGCCACCGGTGGAGAGGCGAACGATCGAGGCTGCAGGGACGAGGCAATGGGAGGCGGTGATACTTTGAGCAGCTTTCCCGACATGGAAGAGTCACTAGAGGAGAAACTGAAGGGTCTGGCTTTCAGGAAACAGACTTCGTACAGGTAAGTTTTTTTTAATGAGACGTGGAAACAGCGATAGTGAATATGACTGAATTAGCTGGTTTGCCAACGTGAAATAGTATTGGTTAGCTAGCTAGCAGGCTAGCTTGAAAAACCTCCGCGTCATTGAGACCACTTGCCTGGTTGGCTGGCTAGCGATTGACTCCAACATTGCAAGCTATGTATCTCTATTTTTATTTTAAATTATAATTAAACTTGAAGCTAGTTCATATTCTCCGGTTTCTCGAAAACACACTCAGCCAGCGACTAATATTAATAGTTTAACAAATCCTATAATTTAAACGTAATTTTGCGTTCACGTGAAAGGCTATTATTTCAACAAACCTGATATGGAAACATTGCTATCTTAGCTAGCAGCAGCTAGATTTCTAAATGTAGACAATGTAATTGTGTTTCTACTTGGCATTATAGCTACGACTTCCCCCAAAACCCGATGGTTACAGCAGATGGGCTGCACAATTAACGTTAGTATTTTGTACCATTCTCTCTGAGCCGCTGAGGTTCATTTGCCATCATCACTATCTCTCACTATAATTTACGCTGTAAACCTTTATTCCGGGTGGGGGAAACGGAGTTATTTACTTTCACTCAGCCAGTTTGCCGCTATGGATTTACTCCCGAACACCAGCCGAAGTCCCTGGCTAAGCTTGCAGCTGTTGTGGGATCGTTGATTTGGCAGACGACCAGTGAATAGGAAGATGCCAGAGGAAGTTATTGCTTTATTTTAGAATTGTCCGTGCACAGTCATTCTTCGTGCAGGCGATACTATTGAAAGACCATGTTACTGCAATGTTATTATTGAACCAAGACTATGGTAATGTTTCCTTTAGGCTATATACAGAGTCCCTGTATACGCACCAGGCAATTAGAACGGTGTACATTTTGGTTTGAGTTAAAGTGGAAGGCACGGAACACCAGAGATGTGTTTTATATACTGAGTTCTGTAGAATTTACCTTACTTCAGTTGCATGTAGACGACAGCTGTTATCAGAACTAGAAGCAGCCTGCTGACAGGTACGAGGGATAGGATACTCACTGCTGGGAATATGCAAATCTGGTATTATCTGAGCTCAAAGTAGTGTGTTGCATCTGTATTTCTGTCTGTCAGGAACGTTCAATAAGACCTTTGGACCACCCATTTTTTGCACCTCAATCATGAGCGCACAGATCAAAAGGTCTTCAAAGGTGTGTGTTTCTGTGAAGTTTCAAATAAATTCTGTTGCACGTGTGTTGCCACAGTAACTGCCAATAAAATAATATAACCCGAGCAACTGCAGCCAATCCTGTAATGGAAAAAGCTGAACTCTCAACACATGAAATGTGTATCCAGGGAGGCCCAACAGGCTAGACTCTGCTTGTCCAAGTACAGACACACCCTCTGAAATCCAGTTTTTCTTGCTATGGAAGCTTTGAATTGGACAGGACCTTTTGGTCAAACTCAGGAAGAAATCCACTGCTAATGTTGATTTTGTAATTTATTTCTGGATTAGTACAGTCGTGGTGTTTGGTTTTGACTAGGGCAGCAGCCGTAGTCAGCCCACATTTCGGAAAACCAAGTGCACATGTTTAGAAATGAGAGGCATTATCTTCTTTGTGTCTGTTTCGCACTGTGCTCCATGAAACACATTTGGTTGCGATTTGTGATTAATATATAGGGCTGTGTTTACTCTGCCTGCTGTTCCTCCTCTTTACTCTGCCAAAGGTTTGGTCACAATTGGAACAGCTAAAAACACCCCGAACCTAACAGATAGAGAGGCGTGATGATCAGATGTCTGTCTGTGCTCTGAATGCCTCTGGGCTTATCCAGCAAGGTTAGTCACATGGCGGCATGTTCCCAGAAATTGTATTTTCTTCATATCTATTTTTAGAGATCCTTGGTCCATTAGGGCAGAACATATTTAAGAACAGAGGTCAAACAGTCATTCAATTTAATGCTCCTTCACTGAATGATCTCTTGTCCTCTGTAGCACCCTGCACCCTTGTACAGACTCAGGCACAGGTTGAGTATTTTACCAGCATAAGAAGTTGTGTGCGAGTGCCTCTTGCATTTTTACTCCTAGTGCCTCCCATACACGAGACAACTTCTCGACGACTAAAGTCTGACACACTCTCACATTTAACAACAATCTGTCCTAAATCGTGGGTATTTAGTCCTAGAGGTGCACCCATTTTAAGATTCTGCAAAGACTGGGAATCATGCAGCTTTACACATTATATGATCCCAACAGAATGGAGATTTTAGATATTTTATATATATTCATACAAATGCATTTTTTAAATGTATTACATTTTTGTAAAACAAGAAACATGTTCTACAAATATATAAAAAACGTATTTAAAAAAAAAAAAAAAAATATTACATGTGTGTTTTTTCCCCCCTGGTAGAATTGTGTGACGAATAGGCCCACACCCAGAAACAGCCAAACGAAAATCCCCCTCAGTAACTTTGGGGAGTAATAAAGGAAAAGGCTTTTTCCATGCAGATCTCCCGTTGGAATCACTGATGTGCAATGAAATGGGTACATTACATTACCGAAGTTGTCCTGCAACACTAATCCCATCCGGACAGAGCTAAAGACAGCACACCTATTGGCTGTTGGCAGTGTATGATTACAGTACATGCGCGTCGTTCACCATCACAAACATTTTCATTTAAGACTAAAGACTTACGGTAATATTAAACATGTTTGAATGTGTCTGAACGGTCAAGATTAGGTAAAGAAACTCAGTGGGAGTTGTCTTAATACGATCTCACATAAATCATGAGTCGTGACGGGGGCGCGTGCCGACTGGGGTAAGACTCGAAAGATTTTACTACGGCTCCTAAGACTGCGGAATCGCTTAAAATATCGTCTAGTGTAGAGCCGGTATCAAACTGATCTCAGAGGACAACCTTCAAGGTTTTTTTATTGTGCTATGTGGAGAATGTAGTTGTTTGAAACTACAAAATGTGCGACCTGTAAATCCCTAATATTGCATGCTCAGAGGAGAAGAGTGAACAAAAAACACACAAACAAACAAACAATAAACTAGCAAAGCTCTTGCCTGCCTTTGTCTGCCTATATCAGAAACATGATCTCTTCATCTTTTTTTCATACTCCTGTAAAAGGAGGAAGGGGAGGAAAACAGGAACAGGTTTTCTCTGGAGCAAAAGGAGGAAAAGCTTAGAGGTTTCCTCGGCCAGAATAGAGAGGCAGCAGCCAGTTTTTCGTCCGGCGCGTTATCAGGTGTTTTATATTCCGGCTCCTAATTCTGATTTATGGCGGAGCGAAGCAATCTGCTGCTAATCTGTAAATGGTTGATAAGGAAGCCAGCTCAGGCTTTTATCTGATGGAAGAAAATGGTGAATGGACAGAAAAGCGAGCGGAGACAAGAGCCCTGCGTAGCCTGAGCGCGGCCGATAGCGCATTTTTCAGCATCCCACCAGAATCCCACTCGTACGTTTTTCTTCTTCTTTTTTTTTTTTTGCGCCGCTGACACATTTTTCTCTCTCTATACGCGCAGCTGATGAAAAGTTGAACACGGCCCATATATTATTGTATATCTCCGGCTCTCCGCGGGACTGGATGAACAGACCTCAGCTGTCAGTGCTCTCTCTTGCCTGTGCTGGGAGGTGAGCCACTGACCGTGTCGCGCTGGAGCCCGTGACTCTGCCGGGGAAGGACGGGGCGAGAGGCCGCTGCGGCTTGAGGCCGCCCGGGCACAGCGCTGCCTGCCATTCGGGAGACCGCTGGTGTTCTGGATCTCTGTAACTGTAGCTCTGTGCACCTGCATGTACTACACTGCTCAGTGTGCTGACTGAGCACAATAACGCTGTTCTTGGTTCTGGATCTCTGTAAATGCGCACACCTCCCTGACTTTCCTTTCCTGCTACTCATTCTGTATTTGAGAGTAAGGCCCTGCTGTTTTTCCGCTGAATCTGACTTCAGTAACAGACACACACAGATCAAATTCCACCGCAAAATGAACTTGCAGGATGCTTACAGTGTTAGAGAGGGAAACAAACAGATGGGAACTGCCAGTTCCTTTTCTTCTTTTTTTTACTGCATATGGTCAAACTGCCTGTGTGGCAAACCAGGCATAAAACACATTCAGTACTCTCACTGTGCAAAGCTTAGTCTAGTAATTTATACCCATCTCGACAATCAGCGGTATCAGTGTGATTTTGTGATGGCCAGTTCCAGTTCCAAGGAGTGGGTTGGGATAGCTTGTGTAAAATCAGACGTTTGTAACAGCACCAGTAAGCACCCTGTGCTTAATATCCTTAGTCAATACATCATCATCATAAGCAGGCTTACATTAAAATACATTGTGATATTATTTAATCGTATAGTTTGTTTCCTCAGTGCAATTGAAATGACTGAAATTAGAGCCCCACTGCATCTTGTGATCTTTCAGTTGGGCCAGGCTGCTTTCTAGCTTCTGTAAGTTATCATTTATTATTATGTAGATGGATAGTATTGCTTTTTTATGACCAGGCAAGTCCGCTCATGCAGGCAGTTTTCCTAAATGCAAATGACTGAATAATTTCAAGTGATCGTAGGGAATAAGATACCGGCCATCAGGTCTGGGCAGAGCGCTGCTGTATGAACAGGAAATTTGTTTATGCAATGGGCAAGGCTGGGGTTTAGGCCTGTGTGTGTGTGTGAACCTTTGTGTGGGTGTGTGTGTGTCTCTCTGACTTACAAGGATAGTGGCTGTTGACTCTGTGTTTTATGTGTTTGTGTGATGGATGAAGATGGCGTGCACTGTGTGTGTGTGTGCCCGTGTTTGTCTGTGTGTGTGCGTTTTTGTGTTTCTGTATGTGTGTGCGTATGTTTGTGATGGATAGAAATGGGGTAGTGTGTGTGAAAGGGACAGAAATGTGGGTGGTGTGTGGAAGGAACATAAATTGGGGTTATGTGTGCGGATGGGACAGAAATTATGGTGGTGTGTGTGAAAGGGACAGAAATGGGGTGATGTGTGTGGAATGGACAGAAATGGGGTGATTTGTGTGGAATGGACAGAAATGGGGTGATGTGTGTAAAATGAACAGAAACGGGGCTGGTGTGTGTGAAAGGGACAGATTTTGGGGCATAGTGTGTGTGTGTGTTTTGTAATGTTGTAGTGTAAGAGGCAGTGTGCACTTCTTCCACTCTGTGACTCACACGCAGGCCATCCTCCACTATTTCTGACGGTGACGCATCCCAGATTTCACTTTTCAGTTCTCCTCCTGCACTCCTTCTTTTCTCCTCCTCCTCTGTGGCACGTGCGGACGCGTGCGGAGGTGCGCGCTCAGACCCGCGCTCCTTTGGGCTAAGACACGGGGAGGCGACAGCGCGGGCCGCTGAAGGACCGACACGGGGCCGGCCGCGGGCAGGGTGGACCAGCAGCGTGGAGAGAGAGATCCAGGACAGCGGAGCGAGAGAGAGAGAGAGAGAGCTCTGGTTCGAATCCGTCGTCCTCTCAGCCGGACGCGAGGACAGATTTTCTGCTCTGTCCTGCCTTCTGTGTCTGGCACAGTCCTGTCCCTGAGCGCAAGCTGTTCTGCGTTTCTTTAAAGTCCAGGGCCATAAATGCACATGTGCCGGTTCCTCCAGCCTATCGCTGGGAGAGGCCCTCATTTTCTTGCCATATTATGATTTTATTATTGATTTGCTTAGCAGATGCCCTCATCCAGAGTGGCTTGCACAGATCGCGGTTTTGCATACTGTTTGTACAGCAGGATGCTGGATATTTACTGATCCAGTTCAGATTGAGTGCCTCGCTCAGGGAGCAGCTGTACCCTCCCTCCAGGATTGGAACATAGCTGCCTCCTGGTGCCCTAACCATTATAGCATGCTTCCAGCACAGGGCTTTTACTCAGAGTGCATGCGCATGGCATTGAAATTCAGCATTATCACCGTCAGTGTGTTACTTTTGTGTTTCCCATTGGTTAAGTGCTAAATGGTTTCTGCTGTCAACCCATCTGCCATGTGCGACATAGATTCTGCGTTGAACTACAGTTCCCAACATGCAAAGCCCCAAAACCCAAGAATTAATAATAAAATAATTTTATGTGCATGTTCTTTTTCAAGTCTGTTAGGTAATGCGTCCAGTGGAAAAAACTGTGGTATCTTTGAGCCCACCTGAAATTACAGAGTTATATTTATTAGTTATAAAGGTGCCGGCAAATGTAGTCTGCCAAACATCTTACAAACAGCTACGTTAGTAAAGCTTCAACTGATTTTATCAACCACAAATCTTACAGTGAAACGTCTGTATTGAGCAAACTGCGGGATTAGCTGTGATGTGGTGGGAGGAGCCTCCCCAGGCGTGTGTACACGTACCGCAGAACCACCGCGAGTGTCCTGCTCTATTCCACACACAGCTTTTTGGATCTGCTCGCGGAGCCCATGTGAACCGCCACCTGCCTCAGGAGTGTGGACTGAAGTACCCCCCCCCGCTCAGAATTAATTTGCCGCAGAATTCATTTGCTAATCCCCCCCCCCCTCCTGGAGAGGGCCTGAGCACCGACGCCTGCGCTCCACCTCCGCTTTCGGACCGGCCCCAGCGAACGGCCCTCGGCCCAAACGCGCGGCCATTCGGACGCCGGCGGCGTGCGGGAGGGGGATCTTAACACGGGTCCGCGGGGCCTGCGCATTCTCACTGCCTCCAGAGAACGTTCCGGTGCCTGGCCTCCTCCTGGACGAGCACAGATCCTGCCCCCGTGTAACAGTAACAGCACAAAGGAGGCTGTGTGGGAATGTGGCAGATTAGCGGGTGATAAAACGCGTCCCTTTCTCTGCTGTTTGATGCAGTTTTTTTTTGGGGGGGGGGGGTGGGGGTAATGCCGGCTGCTGAAGTGCATTACTGGGATTGGATTTTTGAAGGCCTGGCCTGAAGTCATTTCTTATTAGGCGTGTGGCTGTAAGAGGCTTTCCCCTGTCCCCTTCTCACCTCCCCAGGTCCGCCATTACAGAGATAAACATCTCCTTTCTGTGCTTCTGTCTGCCTTGTTCTGTATCTGTTTTGTTTGTCATTACTTACGGGCTATTGATTCATCTTTGACATTTGATAACTGCATTTTGACGGTTGATATCATTTTTTAGATCAGGCAGTGCATTTGTCAAGGTTGCTTTACCAGGTTTGATTCGTCTCATTGATCGGTCGGTCGATCAGTTGATTGACATTGTGATATTGGACGCAAGGACTGCCAGTTGAGTGTCACTTTTCTGATTCGTACTTTAGCTTCCCAAGAATGAGCAGCACCTTTCTTTTGCATTTTAACCCCTCGGGTTCAGAAATGATAAAGCTTTGTTCGTTTATTCTTACTGTTGCTTTGGAATCAGTTTCAGAAAGGTGAACATGAAATTATTTCTTGTATCATAGGAAGTGGAATCAAGACAAGAAACAAGCTCCACAGAAATACCTGTGCTGTGTGGCATTTTGACATCCAGAGGCACGATCACCTCCTGGTCCCTCATGTTATTTCTGCAACTGAGGCTGAGACTGAGACCCCCACCCCCCCCAATCAGAAACAACCAGGCTTGTTTTTCTCGTGCTGTTGACTGTAATTTGTCCCTCTTCATCAGTGTCTCTCTGACAGCACGGGCTGCCACTTCTCCCCGTCTCACTTCATCCGCGCGATGAGCGCTTCACGTCGAGAGGACCCCAGCGGACGGGCGGGCGGGCAGCGGGGGGGCCGACGCGCGTTTGGGGTGCCTCCGTCCGGCCGACGTTAGGGGCGCTGCTGTCCATCGATACACGAGCGTCCCGCTTCCTGAACGGGAGCGCAGTTCTGCTTGCGTAACGACGCGGTGGCCTCTCTGCGGCCCCTCTGCGGCCCCTCTGCGGCCTCTCTGCGGCCCCTCTGCGGCCCCTCTGCGGCCCCTCTGTGGCCTCTCTGCGGCCCCTCTGCGGCCCCTCTGTGCCGTGGTAACCCGCTGTCTTCCTCCAGCGGGCCGTGCGTCTTAATCCAGTCAGGCCGCGGGCCTGAGGCACCAGCGCCAGGCAGAGACGCGCAGTTGGCTGGCGAAGCCGAACGCCCACCCTCTCCCGTCAGGGAGCCGGCATGGCCGCGCACCCGCGGTGCCTCGGGGGCGGAGCGCGGAGCGCCGCGTGCCCGCTGGTTTGGGCGTGGGTGAGTGACCTGGCAGAGAGCGCCTCCGCGTGCGGTGCGCCAGGGTTCAGCGCCGGAGCCTTTGCCTAGCAAATGTGCGGGCGGCGTTTGGGCGAGGCTCTGCCCGCTGGCGTGAGGCCAGGCCTGGCGCTGGGGCACGGGGGCGCCTGCGGGTGCCGCAGCGGGAGGTGAGAGCGGCTCCATCAGCTCTGGCCCTGGGTAGTACTGCCCCTGTGCTCTCAACCAAACTATTCAACAGAGAAACGCTGGCGCTTATGGTACACAATGCAGTGCGTTCGTTCACTGTGTCGTTAGCCTCCATGTTTAGCGATGCATTTTTAACCTCGTTTTTTGCATAGGCGGTATTTAATGAACGGCCATTTCCGTGCTCGTCGTGGTGCTGGGAGAGGTTTGGCTGCCGGATCGATAATCTCCCAGCGTTTTGAAAATGCGAACCAGTTTTGTCTCTCGAGGGCAGACCCAGACAGAAACATGACACACATGCCGCAAAGGAGCCGGAGCAAAGGAACAGGGCGACCTCTAATCCCCGAGACTGGGGCCTGATCAGAGCGTCTGACCTCAAACCACAGTTACTGTTGTTATGGATATTCATGTGTTACATACCACACGGCCCACACACAGATGCAAAATGGCTGCTATGTGTGTGCTGCACGTTGGTGGAGGTTGAAGTGAGTCAACATCTCCCTTTGAGTTTGAGATTGAACAAAGAAAGCTACCTTAAAAATTAAATTAATTTCATATATGTATATAGCCTGTCAGTAGAAGGGACGACCTGCTTGTTTAGTTTTACAGAATTTGTGAGTGTCTTACTCCCGGCAGTGAAAATGTTAAGAAAACCAACGTAAAAAAAGAACAAACAAACATGAAAAAACACCAACAAAAGGTAGCTCTGAGGTCAGGTGTGCTGTGATGTCATGACGCCCTAGCCGGCAGTTCGCCGGGACACTGTCTGGCCTGGCATTTGTGAGGCTTGTGTACCAACTCTTCTGATTACCTTTTTTTTTTTATAAATAAAAAAAGGAACATAGTGTGACTGTGGGGATGGCTTTTTATTACTGATTTGATCCTGGAATGGGGCATTATACTTCAGCTGAGCCAAATGTAATTTGGCTGATTGCTGAAAGGGGGCCAGTGCAGTGTAATTCCACCTGAGCTGCCGGAGCCTTTCCCCCTGTGTAGAGCCAGCACACGGGCTGGATCTTTCAGGGGTGCCCCACTCCTGCCCTCTATATCAGTCCCCCACCCACCTGCGCTTTCTTACTAAATAAGTCCTCTCCTGTTTATTTATTTTTCATTTGGTAATTAACTATACGCACAGCACCACCGCACAAGTGTACAGGTGGATGCATGAACAAGCGCAAATCCGCAATAGCTGCGACTGCACACGCGCATGCATCCATGTGTGCATGCATCCACGCACACACCCTCACACAAACACGTGACCTCTTCTTTGGCTCGTGACCAGCCTTTCCACAAAATCTTGTGCAAATCTGTGAATCCATTCGGGAGTTATGTGCCTTTTTGTGATAGGCCACGCCCCCTCTTGGTCAATCGGCCTTGAAAGTTACTCAGCTCTAACTTCGGTCATGACCAACGTCCATGTCAAATTTCAGCCTCCTGGGGCGAAAACTGGCCACTACGGGGTGGGACACTTTTTGTGGACCGACCGACCAACCGACCGACCGACATAGAGCTAGCTGCGGTTGCCCCTAAAAACACAGAGAATCACAAAACAAGCATTTATTAAGCATTTATTAATATATTGTGACCATTCAAGCCAGCGCGGTTACGTTCTGCCGTCTGCGTTTTTTTACTTGCGCACGCGTGCTCTGCTGCGTTAAGCTTGACGTATCGTTTCGGGAGAATCGTTTCTGGAACGAGCGTCACGCTCGCCTCCTCTCTGATCCCCAGCTTTCCGGTGCTGGGGCTTCCGGGGGTTGTGTGCGGGTCTCGTCGAACAGACTTTTCCTGTGGCCGTGGGTCGGGGAAGAGACTCATTTAGCAAATGATTTAGCAAATGATTAATTCAATTAGACAGCGGAGAGCTCAGGTGGAGACGGAGATCGGGAAGCCCATTAGTGCCTGCAGGAGCAGCTAAAGCAGCTGGCAAATGTTTGAGATACTAGTTTAAAAAAAAGTGAGACTGTGGCTCCTGCAAAGCAGGTCATTAAGAAAGGTGGAAAGATGCGAGCAGGATCTCCAGAGAAGTTCCTGAAACCTCGAGACCTACGAGAAACACTTCTGCTGCTCTCGGTCCCTGTGTGATTTAGTCTATCCTTCAACAGACACCGGTGTTGTGGAGTCTACATTACACTACGCTACTCCTCTGTGTATGTGACGAGCCAAATGGCACCTGAGTGCAGGGTGACGAGCCCTGTTTTATTTAGCGCTTCGTGTTTTTTTTGTTTCCCCAGCTGAAACTGTTATGTTTTCCTAAAGTGGGGGACAGGGCAGTGGTGAGTTTCGCTGCTGGTGGACCTTGATTATTCTTTGTAATGACTAGAGACTAAATAGAGAGCACAGTGAGCTTATGTTGAATCTTTTTTTAATGCTTTTTGTTGCGGAGCTATTTTGAGCAGATGCAAGGTCAGATATGAGAGAGACGCACCAGTGCACTGCGCAGAAACGCGGGCGGACACAGCGGGTAATTATGGATGTGTCAGCAGCCGGAGGGAGTGGAGGATAATCCATCACACTGAACCGCACTGATACCATCACACTGAACCGCACTGATACCATCCACACTCACCCACACTGATACCATCCCCACTCACCCACACTGATACCATCCACACACACACACTGCTACCATCCCCACTCACCCACACTGATACCACACTGATACCGTCCACACTTACCCACACTGATACCATCCACACTCACCCACACTGGTACCATCCCCTCTCATACACACTGATACCATCCACACTCACCCACACTGATACCATCCCCACTCACCCACACTTATACCATCCCCACTCACACACACTGATACCATCCACACTCACCCACACTGATACCTTCCACACTCACCCACACTGATACCATCCACACTCACCCACACTTATACCATCCCCACTCACACACACTGATACCATCCACACACACACACTGATACCATCCCCACTCACCCACACTGATACCACACTGATACCATCCACACTCACCTACACTGATACCATCCACACTCACCCACACTGGTACCATCCACACTCACCCACACTGATTCCATCCACACTCACCCACACTGGTACCTTCCACACTCACCCACACTGGTACCATCCACACTCATACACACTGATACCATCCACACTCACCCACACTGGTACCATCCACACTCACCCACACTGATTCCATCCACACTCACCCACACTGATACCATCCACACTCACCCACACTGATACCACACCGATACCTTCCACACTCACCCACACTGATACCATCCACACTCACCTACACTGATACCATCCACAATCACCCACACTGGTACCTTCCACACTCACCCACACTGGTACCTTCCACACTCACCCACACTGGTACCATCCACACTCACCCACACTGGTACCATCCACACTCACCCACACTGATACCATCCACACTCACCCACACTGATACCACAGTGATACCATCCCCACTCACCCACACTGATACCACACTGATACCATCCACACTCACCCACGATGATACCGTCCACACTCACCGACACTGATACCATCCACACTCGCCCACACTGATACCATCCACACTCTCCCACAGTGATACCATCCTCACTGATACCACACTGATACCATCCACACTCACCCACACTTATACCATCCACGCTCACCCACACTGATACCATCCCCACTCACACACACTGATACCACACTGATACCATCCACACTCACCCACACTGATACCATCTGCATTCACCCACAGAGTGATACACACTTGCACTGTCACTCACCTCTACTAACGTTACCCGCATGTCTGCATGCACTGATATTTCATAGTGATCCTGACACTGATACTGAAACACATACTCGCGCTGCATCCGTCATGGCAGCGTATGCTGGACCTGGCATTGCAGCTGCCGGCTAATGATGTTCGCCAGAGCGCTCTTTTGTTGTGGACAGGCCCAGGAGACAGTCCTGGAAGAGTAATGGCTGTTTCCTGTGATTGTTGAGTGCGGTGGTGAAATGTTTGAGACCACGCCCAGTCTAGTGAGAGTGTCTCTCTCACACAGACACACACACACACACACACACACACACACACACACAGAGTGTTAGCCCTGTTTACAGTCCAAGGCGGAACCTGGGGGAAGCTCATGACATGCCAGCACGTGTACCAACAGTGTTTGCGTAAGCACTTGTGGGAAGGTGTGCAAACAGCATACTATTTTAGGTAAGGGAATAGCTAACTTTATGGACTTAGTGTTTAGTGTATCCGTTCAGATGGCCAACATCTTTTATCCTTTATGTGTATGTGTGGTAAATTATATTTCAGTTAAACACAGGAGTTTCTAATGACCTAGTGGCTTTACGATGGGAGGCATCAGGGCATTCATGTTCATGGTCTGAAGCCAGAAAATTCACTTCAGCTAACTCCAAAAAGGCTGTGTGTGTGTGTGTGTGTGTGTATGTAACCTGGTTAATTTAAAAATGACTTTAAATCTTATTTTTTGGTCGAAATACTTTCCTGTGGTGCATGTAGGCTGAGACTGCTCCACTGAAGGAAAGAAATGGCTCAGTTTCCAACATCAACAATACTGCACATGGAGAGAAGCAGATTACTGCATGAGGCAGAATCGGCAACAAACAAACAACAAAGCAGCAGGGCTGAAAGGGCTATGTTTGTGTGGCCAGCTGAGAACATGGTGGCTGAAATGGTATTTTTAAAGAACTACATAACTGAACTGTTCCTTTAAATATGCGCTTGAGAAAGGCGGCAGCCTTCATGGGTAATCCAGGGATCACGGGGCTCTAGGCATTCGCTGTGGTGCGGTTGTCTTTCCCATAGAGCGGCAGAGCAGGCCAGTAAAGGGTGCCTCTGCCGCAGAGCGTCCGGGAGGGCATTGGACGCATCCCGGGCCCCATCAGCACTCGAAAGGAGGCGGAGGACGGGAGCGTGGCCCGGCGAGGAGCGGGAGCGAGCGTGGAGCTCCGGAGCGGGGCTGCGAGCGCCGGCTCCCCGCGAAGGTTGCCGTGGGAAGCCAGACCGCCCACAGACCCGGCCTTCCGGAGGAGCGGCAGGAAGAGGAATGTAGGCCAGAGAGGAACCGGAGAAACGCTGCCTTCGCTCAAGGGGGTGGGGGTGGGGCGGGGGGGGGGGGGGTAAGAAACGCGAAACGACACGATGCGTGTAAACGTAGCGTTCGGTCCTCGTTCCCGTGCCGAGCGGCGGGGTCTCAGCGGCTCTGGGGGGGGCGGGAGGGGGGTGGCGAATGGCCGGGGCGCGGGAGGCCGGACCGATGCGTTTCGGGGAAGAGGGAACCGAGTGTACCGTCTGGACTTAGTCACCGAGGGCTTTTAATTAAACATTAACCCACATGGCAGTGCTCTGGGTGGCCACGGCCAGCGCACACACTGTGAGTGCGACGCACTGGTACCGGCCGACTGCGAGGGCCGGGGCTGGGGTGTGTCCTGGTCAACACACGCGGTCCCCACCGAAACCACAGCATCTGTCCCATAGCTCCAACAAAGATGTTCGCTTCTCCTGCCACTCACTACCTCTTTTCCATCGGTTTAAATCGGCCCTGCGAAAGCTGAATCTGAACTGCCTCTCTGCTTCCTTTTATCAACGTTCATCTCCTCATTTACAGCTTCTGTATTTCTGTGCCGTGAATATGTTTCCATAGCAGCTGAGAAATTCTGTCTTTGGTGAATGAAAACAGCAATAAGGGTATTAAAAAGGAGTGGTCTGCAACAATAGCACTAATAAGAGCAGGGGGATGATGCTGATTAATAATAACACTGAGGAATTGAGATGTGAGCAGTGATTACCAGTGACCATGCCGGGGAAATGCTGAAGGGGAAGAATGTGGAGAAAAATGATTAGCCTGTTTCACAGCACAGCACTCGATAGATAGCGTGTGAGAAATGAGAGAAATTAGAGATGTGAGCAGGGGAAAGAGGGATGAAGGGATGCGAGCAGGGGGAAGAGAGATAAAGGGATGTGAGCGGGGGAAAGAGGGATGAAGGCATGTGAGCAGGGAAAGAGAGATAAAGGGCTGTGAGCAGGGGAAAGAGATGAAGGGATGTGAGCAGGGGAAAGAGAGATGAAGGGATGTGTGCAGGGGAAAGAGATGAAGGGATGAGAGCGGAGGTAAGGACACAGAGAAGGAGGGATGAGGTGGGCAGTAAAGTGAAAGCCGCAGCTGTCATCCTGCAGTCAGGAGGTCTGGAGCCACAGCTGCTGCCCTGTGACAGACTCCAGACCCTCAGAACACACACACAACCCCTCTCTGCAGTAACCTCTCCACCCAAAACAGACTCCAGACCCTCAGAACACACACACAACCCCTCTCTGCAGTAACCTCTCCACCCAAAACAGACTCCAGACCCTCAGAACACACACACACCCCTCTCTGCAGTAACCTCTCCACCCAAAACAGACTCCAGACCCTCAGAACACACACGCACCCCTCTCTGTAGTAACCTCTCCACCCAAAACAGACTCCAGACCCTCAGAACACACACACAACCCCTCTCTGCAGTAACCTCTCCACCCAAAACAGACTCCAGACCCTCAGAACACACACACACCCCTCTCTGCAGTAACCTATCCACCCAGAACAACCTCCACTCAACCGAGTCATGCAATTGCCTGCGTTAAGTTCACTCGAATAATTCCCTGTAACGTGTGTTTTTATTGACTGTGAATGGTTTATTGTATTTTCCATCAAAACTTTGGGATGTTTGTTGTCTGTTTTTTTTCTGTTTGTGGTAGGAGGCTGACCTATGAAAACACCCTGTGAACTGTCCATGGTGTTAATGCAATAGTAGGTTTATCCCATGCAGTTTAAAAAAAAAAGAATAATCCCATTTTGGCAAGTGAATATTTTATGTTTTTTTCCTATATAAACTTAGACTAACATTTGTGAGAAATGTAGAATATCTTGGCACAATGTCACAATAACACTGAATTCATTAGGTTATAAACTGTAAGCATGTATCCCTTTGCTACTGAAAATATAGATAGGAAATATCAATCCTAATGCCATATTTAAATTGTCAATCCGTAATGAAAAAGAACATATTTGATAGTGTCTCAAAACGGTACTTTTGCAGCAATATCGATTCAGTGTGATTGCGTTCATAAATTGCTCCACTGGTGGTGTCGGGGGCGACATTCCCGCCACGCGTGCTGATTGGATGACGCACGCACAGAAACACGCGTGGAAAATCAGAGACACTCCTCCGGGATCTCTGCTAACAGCTAAAGAAGAACACGGCGGAAGAGAAGTGCTGGTGCTGGGAGGTTTTTGTTAACAGGGCTAGTTATGGTTGCATAGACCTGCACATTTAAAATGGCTGAAAAATCAATGACCACCATCTTCGTGTTGTAACCCACCTGCTGAAGTGACCAAAAAAAATTTAACCCAAATGATCAGAAGAAGACGCGCTTAGTCTAACAGTCTAACATCGGTACCTAACATAACATCGGTCCTTTTCTTACTTTTACACAACTGTGGATAGAAAATAATGAAAGT